>NW_009258669.1:181536-184380 GCF_000687185.1 Egretta garzetta
CGGTTTGTCGCGTTACTGTCAGATGAGCGCTGCTGACGCTTCCCCTTGCGTGAGAAGGTGACAGGAGCGCAGCTAAGGGTTTCTCTTGAAGCCACGGAGATGTGTCTCCGCGCGCGACTCTGCGTTGGGGTAAACAGCTGCGCTTGGCTGAGCCCGTCCAGCTGTGTTTGGTTTGGGGGGACAGTAAGGTAATGGGAAAATGGAGAACGTAGACAACCAAAGAAAACTCACTGCTTAGTGAAATTTGCTACCTAGAGGGATGCGCTCCTTGTCGCCAACGGAACAACGGTTCTGGGAGAGCTGAACGTGCAGACGGAAAATTCGTTTCATCTTGCGCGTCACGGCCGTGCCACCACCTCCTGTGCAATGCTGTGAGTGGGAAAGGTTTCCGCAAATGGTGCCTTTGCCAGCATTACCCTGCTGCGTCACCGTTTTCCTACACTCCTTCCTGTCATCTGACTGAGGTTTTTCACCTAGTGTGGGGAAAGGTGACGAGGGCGCCCCGGAATGCTAGCGCCGCTGGGACTTGTGGACGTGATTCCTTGCTGATGCGACTCCTGTGTCCCAGCAGTTATGTAAGGTCGTTCAAAGCATTTCTAGATTTGTTTGCTGAAACTCCACGCAGCTAACCCCTCGTTCTCTCCAGCCCCAAATCAGGAAACTACTTCAACAGGTCCTAGCTTGTGATCCTCTGGAACACAAGGGTCTGAAGTGCTTTCCCATCACATCCTTTGCTTCACCTTTCCAAGGCACCGGCACCTCTTTCAGACTGCTGCTGTAGGGCAAGCACGTGCAGCCTGCGTGAAGCTCCTGGCAGTACACCGATGGCAGAAACACAGCTGCTGTTGCCTTATGATGCTTCATCCTTCACGCACTTCCTGGGGGGAAGTTGCTTTAAAACTACCTCCATACTGAAGACAAGACTGCATTGTGGCACAGAATTCCTTTTTTGCGAGCCCCCCAGCACTTTGCAGGTTTGAATACTGGAGGATTTTATACCGCAGGAAGGTGTGAAAATAGCATCAGTCCTTCAACTAAGGCAATCTTTCTAACTTTTTTGCACCTGATTGTCTTCCAGAAATAAGCAAATAATACATATTTCTGCAGTGTGAAGCGGCTTCAACCATTAATCCAAGATGCGTTCCAGACCACACGCGATCTGGAAGTTGGCGAAGGCCGTTTCTGAGCAGTATGGGTCGGCAGTCTTGCAGACACGTAACCTGGCAGTCCTGGTGCATTGCACTTAATTTACTTCCGGAGCTGAGAAGTTCCATTTTCCTGTTCGTTCTAAATTTAAATCAGGCCTCTTCAAGATCGTATCATTACATGAGCTAGATCCAGATTTTTTTTCCAAGTGCCTTTTTACTCAAGTGGGACAAGAAGAGGTAATACCTTTAGCCTAATACCTTATTAGGGTAATTACCACATTTGCAAAAACAGGCAAGCTTTTGGCAGCACACAGAAAGCGTTCTTCAAGTGTGATTAAGGTCTTCAGGTACTTAAAGACAAGGTTTTCTCTCTTTAAGGTTTAAGTCAACTGGTATCTTAACTCATTTTTATAAACAGGAACGTACTGGCAGCTGTCCAGAGTTAAACTCGTTGATAGTTCACATCAAACAGATCCAGGGAAAAGTCATAACTAGTGATTTTTTTTTTTCTTTGTTGTGACTTTTATTTTGGTTTAAAGTTTACAAAGTTGAAATACTGCAATGATCAGGAAGCTACTACACTCAGTATTGTAGACTTCTTTTCATTTCGGGTGAATTCAGACCTCACCGGTTTGACTCAGAACAGTCACTACAAGAAATCTGACACTGATGCAAGCTCTTTTGCAAACCAGAAGCGCTTGTTTCTTCCAACCTCGTAACTAATTCTGCCTAAAAACTAGCACAAAATTTGAGTCTAGATTTCCGTATCTCCAAATGGGCTGCCAGAATCAGACATATGGTGTGATTCTCAGGGTTCTTACTGTGGTCCAGTGGTGTGAAACCAGAGATATTAGATACATTGTTTCGTTAAAAGTTGAACAAGGTAAAGCTCTGCTGTGCCCAAGGCATCTCTAAAAAGCTGATTAACAGCTGAAGTGGTGTTTAAGGCTTTGTGTAAGCCAGAATTTGCAATGGGATGATTTTTACCTTGAATCCTCCATTATCTCTTGTTTTGTCCGCCTCTGCTGCTGAAGTGCTTGATTGTGGGAGGGACAGGTAGAAAAGATCTACTGAAAGTAAGACTGACAAGATGGTAGTTAGTTGAAAAAACTAATTCAGCAGGGAGTTGTGTCAGGTTTTTTTAAAAGTGCGCCTCTCTCAATAGAAAGCTGATAGGCATATTTTAAAACTGTTTTCTTTATTCCACAGGCAAATAAACATGTTCACCTGCAAATTTCTCATAGAGAAAACGTATCTCCAGCTTCCTGCAGACATTAGTTTGTCTTTCGAGTAGCTGAGAAGGATCTTGAAGTCAACAGGATTTAAAACTCAATGGTTGGGTGCGACAGTGTAGTTGGTGTACAAGATATTTCCGCTGGCGCTAACTTCATGACTGCTGCATTTTCCACATCTGCAGCTGTCTGCTGCTAACTCCAGGGGTAGCCTAGGTTGCCATTTACGAGTTGGAGGCCAGTCCTGCCAGATGCTAAGTTTGTCCTATAGGAGTTACTGGCTTAGCATCTGGTTGAGGACAGGATCTACAGGGACTAGAGTGAGTCTGTTGTTGAAGCCACCACTGGGACATTGCTAAACTCATGGCAGAATGAGAAATGCAAAAGGCAGAAAATGGGATATATATCTCTCAGGAAACAAACATTAGCATTTGTAATACATGAAAATATATTCAAGTCCTCTA
>NW_009258669.1:184391-205274 GCF_000687185.1 Egretta garzetta
GCTGTAAAAAACATTTTTCTAAGACTGCATACAGAAATCTTAGAGCTTTAAGAGGGGCCTTCTGATTTCCTGCTTCATACTCCATCCCAGAATTTACTTGCTTTAAAGTTGCACTGCTGGTCTCCCTGTTCTCAAACAGTCATTTCTATACTCTGCTGTAGCTTCCATTTGAGTTGCAAACATCTCACCCTCAGCAAAGCTCAGTGAGCAGAGGAGAAAAATCATGAAGCTGAGCACACATCATAACTGAAGAGTGTGCACAATTACTTGCTTATTTGTACACAAACAGGAGCAAGGAATGTAGGTGAAATACAGGCTGTGCCTGTGATGTGCGGACACAGACTCCACAATCTGTAAGACTGTAAAGTAGGTATGTTTATTCAGCGCTGGGCAGCACGGGGGGTAGTTCCACCAAAGCCGTGCGCACCTCCACGTGGCAACTTGCCCTATTTATATGTAGCAAAGTGTTATACATGCATGAAGTTTCCCAATAGCCTATACATATGCATAACCTGTCCCCGCTTTGTATTAAAATTAGCTTGGTCGGCGGGGGTCGTGGGGATGAAGGCTGATGGCTCCTCTTCGTCACCGCTAGTAACCCCTTGTTCTTGCGCAGACTCAGTTGCTTCTTTGCTCTTGCCCAAACTGCAGGGTGTTCTTATCAAGAACTGTCCTTCGTAAGGAGACGCAAATCTTCCTGTTTCTTTCAGTTAGTTCGCACAATAGTTAGCAAAACATTTGAGCACTATCTATCAATTTGATTCTCTGGGCTACGCAGCAATCCAGACAATTATTATGCAGCATCTTATCTACTAAGATTCCCTTAACCCCTTCTCTCACCTGTGTGTGACAAGAACTGGCTGTACTGTTGACAGTTCTTGCACAAACATACTTGTTACTTCCTATCTTCTCACTACTGGTGTGTCACCCCTGGTGGACTTTACCAATATCTGAACATCGAGATAGCAGAAACACTTTTGCATTCAGAGTGACTTTGGTGGTGCAAATGAAGTGGTGCAATAGGGAATTGCCCTAAATGCTAGACCTCAGAGATAAAGGAATGTCAAATGTAAGGGGTTCTCTTGCTTTTACATTTGCAGTGTGACAGCCTAGAGAAAACTCGGTCAACTGCAAGACCCCATTGTGTTAAGTTGCTATAAAAACATGTCCATAGCCCTGAAAAGCTTGAGAGAGGAAGAAGGGAAGCAAAAGTGTGGAAAAGTGCAGTGATTTGCCTGAAGAGACATGGCATCTTGGTGGCAGAACTCGTATCCCATACCTCAAGTTTGATGCACACCATCTCCGTCTGGTTAAACTTCACCTCAGGGTGGAGAATGAGCTT
Source organism: Egretta garzetta (assembly GCF_000687185.1). Taxonomy (NCBI): domain Eukaryota; kingdom Metazoa; phylum Chordata; class Aves; order Pelecaniformes; family Ardeidae; genus Egretta; species Egretta garzetta. Next base: position 185,734 of record NW_009258669.1, read on the forward strand.
GGAACACTGCCCTCCCTGACAGTACCTGGAAACAGCAGAAGCACTGAATTGTTCATCAATAACCATGAAGTGATAAAGCAGATCACCACTCATAAAGGGAAAATGGCTAAGGTGGCTGTCCCTATTCTCTGATGTGTCAAAACACTTTTGAGAAAGTTTTACAGCTCTTCCCATTCATCACTGTCTTAAGAGGGGTGAACCATCCTTCCTATCAGACTTCACTTTCCTGAAGGAACTGTAACTGGTGAGAAAACAAAATGCAGTGATCAGTGACCAGTGTGACCTAAAGTTAAGGGCTGGAGTGGGTTCACTGTCTTGGCATAATACTGACACCCACCCCCTGGTGCAGCGGAGTGCACACCCTGCTGCCACTCTGTGTTGACCTACAGGGGCCAAAACAGGACTCAGTTGCCTACAGGGCAGCATAATCCAGTGGAAAGGCCGTGCTGACGTCAAGATTCAAAGCTCTTTGGATTAGTGGCCTCAGAGCATAATAAAAGTGGTTTCTACCTCAACAGGCAAGTGAAGAGGCTGCCTCACACGAGCCCTCTTGACCAGTAGGCTTATGCACAAGTACGATGGGAGCACAGGGTTTGGTGACAGTGCCAAGAGAGTTGGGAGGTTGGGCAGGCAACCAAACTAGTGATGTCCATGCTTTCTTGAGAACCCTTTCCGAAGCATGGCTTGCCTCTCAAATAAATATATCAAAGCAACGACAATCTTAATCCCATATGCTATCATAGTGGCACTTGCTTCTTGCGTTTCTCCCCACTGTCTCAGAGGTGGCTGCTCTGCATGGACCTGCCTTTCTAGCCAGCAGACTTGTCTTGGAAGTGGAAGTTGGACCTAACTTCCTCTCAAAGGACAAAGCATGGTGAGATAGAATTGCTATATATTTGACACATTCTCTTCCAGTTCTTACATCCTAAATATTGAGCAGGCCTGGAACAACATTAGTTGGAGTTTGAGGATTAAAATATAATTCAGCTTGTGAAAAGGGATATCATTCTTTGTAACAGGCTTGTGCATGTGTGTTAAAGTGGGCTGAGGAGTTCTTGGGAAATACGACCACTTAGTTGTACTTGCAGACAAGTATTTTAAAGTTGACATGAATGAAATATACAGAGAATTAATAGATTTGTGTGGTTTTTTCCTCTTTCTTCATGTTGACCTTAAATAGGTTGGTTGTTTTGTATTTTTAAGAAAGAAAGGTGTAGTTACATAAAATCAGCCAGACTGCCACTATGATATCCAGGCCACATATCTGCTAAATAGTATGAAAAATTTATCAAGTCCAGACAAGACCATAGTGTCTTTGAAACTACATGCTACCTGAATTACTGATAGGAGAAGCAAAGGAAAGCTCTCTTTTCTCACACTTTTTCAAGAAATCACAAGAATAAAGTTCGTAGACCTTTCTGAATTACAAAATGGTTATAAGACAAAATTACCTCATTTGCAGGCCTGGTTTTACTGCACATAACAGGGCAGTACATTGTTATGAGGCCTGTTCTTGTTCTTCATCTAATCCCATTTTGTATGGAGTAATTATGTCTGCTGCTCTTCAGAAGAATGACCTTTTAATTACACTGCTTTGCTGCTTGCATTGAGAGATAGGTGGGGCAAATATGGAAAGTGAAATACATAGGAGGAACACTGAGGGCTGTGGATGGGTATGTGGAAGTTGAGTGTCTGTTCCTTTAGGGGTATCTTGTCAAAGAAGCCATAAACAGAGACAGAAACCTGGCTGACAAAGAGAAGCAGTGATGAGAATAAACATCAGTGACACTAATTGGTAAGGATACGCGGAGTGTGAGAATGTTTATGTTTTTTAGTAAGATTAACTGATTAAGGACCTTGCAAAATTGGCATGATAAGGAAAGGGAGGGATAAAAACACAGAGAGTCATAAAATCTGAGCAATTAGCATTACTGAGGACAATAACAAGAAACAAACCTGGTCAGTCACACCAGGGCTATCAAGAAACTGCAGGCTAACTTGGAACTTTGTGACAGATAAGGATGCAAACCCCGAGGGTCCAGGATGTTGGAGGGGTCAGTGGGACTATGCCAGTCAAGGAGACACTGTGCAGAAGAGAGGGCAGGGAGGACCAAAGCAGTGGGGTAGACAGACAAGGCTACAAAAGGGGCTGGTCACCTGTAAACTGTGGCCAGTCAGTACACTTGCCTGTCTGAGCTCTGCTCCTGATCACCGCAGCCTGTTCTTAACTACCTCTCTGCGTAGTCTCACCCTCTATCCCATGTACGTGAGTGCTGCAGGGACTCAGTGAGAGGAGTGGGTGCCAGCTGCTGGAGTCAGACTGGGGGTCTGGGCAGCCCTGGCCTATGGTGTTGGGTGCTGGAGCAAGTGGGGAGCTCTCAGTGCTGTGACTGGAGCGAGGGGGGTCTTTAACCCCCAGCCACTGGGGTGAGAACGGTTTGTGTCCTGAAAAACAGTTGCTGGGGGATCGGTGTGACTGAGGGGCTCAGCATTGGCAGCTGGAGCAGGACTGCAGGTCACAGCCCATGTGCCTGGTGCCAGCTGCTGGAGGGGGTGAGTGTTTGCATCTTCCCAAAAACCTGCTGTGCATGGGCGAGGGGATGGGTACTTGCCGGCAATTTTCAAGTTGGACCAGCTGGCGAGTAGGGGGACCTCAGGTTTGGGCTGGGGTATTGGGTGGACTCAGGGTCTGTGACAGTATTTGGGGGTACCTGTGAGTGTGGGGTGCCTGTAGGACAAGTGTGAGTGCTGTGTGCCTGCAGCGAGTGCCAAGCTGAACCAGCTGGTGAGTTGGTGATCCATGGGGTGGGTAAGAAAATGCCACTGAGAGGCCACTGAGCCCTACAGATAATCATCTGGTCCTACTATTCCACATTGAGTCTAATGATACTGTGACAAGGCAACTTAGAATTATCACAATTTTGGGGGGATTGTATGTCCCTCATAGCAATGTTAAAGGATCTGGAGCACAAGTGGTATTCTCCTCTACCCTCCCAGTCAGAGGAAGGGGTTCAGGAAGGAGGACACAAATTGAACACTCCTGGCTGTGTGGCTGGTGCCATACTCAAGGTTTTGGCTTCTAGATCATGGATCTACCTTTGGAAAGCCAGGTATGTTGCAAGTCAGTGGGACTCACCTGACCAAGGGGGACAAGAGGGTCTTTGCCAACAAACTGGCCAGACTTACAAACTTTTAAACTAGGTCTAGCGGGGAAGGGAGTGGAGCTTTGACCAACAGAGAAGAGCCAGGGGCTGCTGATGTATTAGGAACCAACACAGAAACACCTGTGAAATGCCTCGAAGGAATTAGATGAATGTGTTCATCTAAAAAGGTGAAACAGTTGATAGACCAGGTGAGTTGCCTCTGTACCAATGCACGCAGCATGGGTAACAAATAGGAAGAGATGGAAGTCACTGTGTGGCTAGAACGCTATGGTCTAATCACTGTCACTGAAATGTGGAGGGATGAATCACATGACTGGAGCACTGCAATCAGTGGCTATAAACTTTTCAGAAGGAACAGGAAAGGAAGGAGGGGCAGGGGTTTGCCATCTATGTAAAAAAATTGATTGATTGTACAGAGCTGTCATTGTAAAAGAGCGATGAACAGGTTGAGAGCCTATTAAAAATTGGGGACCAAGCCACCAAAGGAAACCTCATGGTTGGTGTTTACTACAGGCTGCCAGATCAAGGGGAGGATGTCAATGAAGCGTTCTTACATCAGCTATGGGAAGCATCACACTCACAGGCTCTGATCCTGCTGCGGGACTGCAACTACCCTGACATCTGCTGGAAAATCAGCACAGCAAGCTGTAAGCAGTCCAGGAGCCAGAGACTCTTGGAGTACATTGAGAATAATTTCTTAATCCAATCTGGGTTCTGACCAGGACAGGATTTGGGATACCTGATAACTATAGTCAGTTAAGATCCTTACTGTAGTATGAGGCAGGTTGTCCACATTCTGCTGATTCAGGTGCTGTGTTTAAGATTAGAGAAGTGCTCATAGACATACAGCTATACAGGCACTAATGGGGAAGGACTGATAGTTTCATTCACTTTTGGTGGGCTGCTTCCAGAGAATAGGGCTCAGCAGCTGTTTCTTTTATCAGGAGGAATTTTGTAAAGATTTCTTCTCCACATCATTATTCTACAGATCTCTCTACCAAGTACTGTGGTCCCACACACAGTGACATGTGGGAAACTCTCAATAATGGACACAGCTTTTGATCTGTCTGTTCTGTGGACAGGAATTCAGCAAGGTTACCTTTGGAGATCTACAGTTTGGAGTGGTTCAAACCAGTGTAATTTCTGAAAGCAGAGTTTATATCTGGCTCTGCAAATTCAGTGCATCCTAAAAAGCATTGAGGGCTCCTTCACTGTGTCTGTAAAGCACTGAAGGTTGGATGTACTGCCAGTAGAGTCCCATTGGCCTTAAGAGAGAATTACATTAGGCATCACTTCCACAAAGGGATTTAAAATACTTTTTACTCTTTGAGGTCTGTGAGTGAAGTGCACTAGCAAAATATTATTTCAATATAGAGGGGCACTAGAAAGTTGAGCACTAAAAAAAGACAGCTGAATAATTTTCTTGGCCATGAAAGAGTAGTGAAAATGCAATGCCACTTCTTCATGTATAGTAGCTTCACAGGTACAGTCCTCAAGTGCTATACAAAATGCTCAAAGTGGTCAAAAGGATGGAGAGAGGAACTTTTAGGACCAAAGGTACTGAAAAGATCACATTCATGAAAGTTTTTGCATCCCCACATAACATTACACTTGTAAGTTGCATTGTTAATGTCCTATGAAGACAGAGGAAGTGATGTCTGAAGATGACATAGAAGAATGCTAAATAGCAGTACGTAGGAGCAACAGAAAAACTTTCCTGCTATAGTTAACTTACTGTCTGTGAATAACAGAAAGATGCAGCTTAATAATGAAGCATTTTAGTGGAAATATATATTTTGGTGTTTGTCTCAACATATCAGAATTGTTTTAGAAAAATGGCTTACAACTTTCCCTAGTGGACAGGGACAGAGCCACTGTGGGATAACTTCAACTGCTGACTGATACACTCCATCACCTCTGGGTAGGAAGTAGTTTGGAGGGGGCACTCTCAGCTAGTAGAAGCCAACACAAAAGTCCAGAGGTTTTCATGAGCCCAGTGCTCTTCAGAGCCAGAGTTTGCTTCAGCATCACCCATTTCCAAACAGAAATGAAACAGAGCAGCATCTACCTGACATCTTCCGGGGAGGATTTTGCTGGTCCTGGCATTTTGGTCCTGGCACAGGGATTTCTGTCCTAGGAGGAAAATACCGTATGCAATGCTGTATAACATCGTAGAATGTAAGTTTACCCAAGACCACATTTTCCTCCCCTTTTGTGGGTAAAGCCTTCATCCCATGTAATATGATGATATTCAGCCTTTGGAAAAGAGCAGATATAACCCCACCTAAAACTGTGGAGTTGAAAAGGGGGAGATAAAAACAAGTGAATTGAAACAATCATAGAATCATAGAATCGCTTTGGTTGGAAAAGACCTTTAAGATCATCAAGTCCAACCTTTAACCTAACCCTGCCACCCAACCACTAAACCATGTCCCTAAGCACCTCATCTATCCTTCTTTTAAATACCTCCAAGGATGGGGACTCTACCACCTCCCTGGGCAGCCCATTCCAGAGCCTGACAACCCTTTCAGTGAAGAAGTTTTTCCTAATATCTAACCTAAACCTGCCCTGGCGCAGCTTCAAACCATTCCCCGTCGTCCTATCATCTGTTACCAGGGAGAAGAGGCCGACCCCCACCTCACTACAGCCTCCTTTCAGGTAGTTGTAGAGGGCGATCAGGTCTCCCCTCAGCCTCCTCTTCTCCAGACTAAACAACCCCAGTTCCCTCAGCCGTTCCTCGTATGACTTGTGCTCCAGACCCCTCACCAGCTTGGTTGCTCTCCTCTGGGCATGTTCCAGCAATGCAACATCTTTCTTGTAGTGAGGGGCCCAAAACTGAACACAGTGTTCGAGGTGCAGCCTCACCAGCACCGAGTACAGGGGCATGATGACTTCCCTTGTCCTGCTGGTCACACTATTCCTGATACAGGCCAGGATGCCATTGGCCTTCTTGGCCACCTGGGCACACTGCTGGCTCATATTCAGCCGGCTGTCAACCAGTATCCATGTAACTGTTGACTCCAAAGTATGAAGCAACCCCAGTTCAATGGCACAAATAATGTAATAGAGTAGAAAAAAAAAAGCACAGCTTCTGAGAGGGCACTTCCAAGGACTGAACAAGGTAGAAATACTTGCTGGTGTGACAGCAAAAATCCAGAGACCTCGAGGGTTGGATGTGCAGTCTTCAGAAAATGCAAATAAGATTTCACCTTAATAGAAAACCAAGTAGAGGAAGTGAGGAGATCCCAAGACAGGAAAAAAGGAACACTAAAATGAAATAATGATTCATTATTTAAATAAAAAAGGACACTAAAATGAAATAAATAATGAAATAATGACATAATGAAATTTTATACTGTCAGCCCAATAGAAGATTAACTGTTACTTACAAATAAACACGCAATAACTGGTGTTATCATACTCCTTGGGGAGAATTAAACATGGTTTTGCTTCAGTGTAAAGAGATTTCATGAAAATTTTTCTGTCTCTAGCATTTCTGCTGCCAGACAGTTCACCAGTTCTGCAGCTAAGCCTCCTTGTGCACTACACCAGGTCATTCCTCTGTCACAAATTACTGCTGCTGAACAGTTACAATTTGGATTTCCCTTTCATGACAAAAAAAACCCCCAAAACCTGGCTTGATCATGGGAAATCAACCACATGGTCCCAGACTCTAGGTGTTTGGGACTAAGGGTATGAAAGTGTGCATAAGTGTGCATAAGCAACCATGGGGTATGGACATAGTTCTATGGGGTGGTAGAATATATTGCCTGCTATGACTTTCACATGTATTAGACAAAAAACCCCCTCGGCTGTATGCAGACAACACGTGAAGACAATTATGCAGCCAAGTGTGCAATAGTCTAAATGTCCTGTGCCGTACCTGACTTCTTAATAGTTCTCTCTGTGGACAGCTGTATTTCTTTTGTAAAAATCTCCAAAACAAGATGCTTCTTATAGCTTGATTGAAGGAGGCAGGACAGGATTCTAAAAAGAGACTTCCCCACTGGCTGCTGTCCTTCAGATATAATTTATATTGTAATTTGTCTTTGACTGAAGTGCTCATCCCTCTGGGCCAGTACAGCCCTGCCATATCTCTCTCAGAAGAATAGATTTTCTGGATGGACTTGGTCAAACCAATGACTCTTTGCCTGAGGCAGCTGGAATTACTGTCAACATGTTGCCTAAGTTATTGGTCTGCTTTTCCACTGAGCCCTTTCAAAGCCACTCAGTTGGGCAGATGAATGATACACATTGGAGGACTCCAACTCATCAGTTAGTAACTAAAACAAAATGTCATTTGTGACTTTATCAGCACTTCTTATGAGCAGTATAATTTGATAGTGGCTGGTACATAAAGAGAATAGACAGTTCTCACCCCTCAGATGATTGTCTGAAGTCTTGATTTGCACCAGCCTAGAGTGAATGATAGTGCAGGGCAAGGTATTGTTATAAATTTATGACTATGGGTCTGCATGTAGGAGAACTGGGGAGGATGTATGCTTGTGAGAGGGTTTTTGTGCTGAACTCATAGTATATCTGTCACCGAAACTGGGAAGAATGAACCTCATAACACCAATGTAGTGTTAGAAGGCAGGCATTCTTTATTCACGGCGCCGGATGCACGGGGGATCGCTCCACCTAATGTGCATACCATCAAGCAGCAACTTGTCCGTTTATATGTAGCAAAGTATTACATATGTATGAATTTTTCCGATATGCCTATACATATGCATAACCTGTCTCCGCTTTGTATTAAAATTAGCTTCAGGAGGTCATTTCCATAAGTCCCTCCCCACTGCGCCTGCTCAGTGCCTCCTGGTGGTGGTCGTCGGGGGTCGTGGGGATGAAGGCTGATGGCTCCTCTTCGTCACCGCTAGTAACCTCTTGTTCTTGCGCAGACTCAGTTGCTCCTTGGCTCTTGCCCAAACTGCAGGGTTGGTGTAGACCAGCTCTTGAGGTAAACACCTGGTTCTTATCAAAAAACTGTCCTTTGTAAGGAGCCACAAATCTTTCTACATCAATTAGTTCTCATTCCTTCTAGTCTGGCAACCTTGGCAAACCATTATTATCTTTTGCTTCATCCCCTCCCGATTCTTCCCGTCCTTGAAAAGGGTTCTAAATTCACTAAGTAACTATACTACAGACTTTAAGAAGAACAAAAAATCCAAGCTAGACACTACTGACTTTCCAGACAGAGAGGAACAAATACTCTCAAGCATCGGCTGTCTCTTGTGGATCAATGAGAATACACATCTTCAGGGATTCTGAAGGCAAATTGCCCATTCCAGTGATGCATAAGATATCAAAAGAGAGTTTGGCTTGACTGCAATGGGCAGAAGATTTTTCACAAAGATGGAAGAGCCTTGCTGAAGTCAAAGAGAGGTTGAGACTTGGCTGTGAGAACTGGGGAGGGGAGAAGAACTCAGTTGGGGTTTCACCTTTGTCATGCCCGGAAAAACATCGAACTCACTCACCATGTCTGCTACAGGGGCTGCCTCTCCCAACATGCTGTCCGGGAGAGAGAAAAGAAAAGGCAAGTGATATGGCCCTGAATTAACTGTGTTGGGAAAGGGTTGGTGCTTGGATCAGCTAAAAATCCTTCAGAAAAGTGCTCATCCTGTGAAACAACTGCCTAGCCAAGTCATCAAAATACTTTAGTGCAATTCACCCCACTTCAAAGCCTAAGCAGGCCTGACAGCAGCTGTCTACAGTGACCAGGTCCATGGGCATGTATAGAGCAATAGACAGGGCAGAAAGAAAGATCATCCCAGTGTTCAGTGAGGAGATGTGAGAGAAAGGATGAGCTCATCCACGTGTCTGAGTCTGACTGTTTTATTTGTTTCTGCAGCACAGCCAAAAGATTCCTGAAGACAGGCTTGCCTTTGAAATCAGGCCTTACTGGGTTGGAACCAAAGAACTCCACTCATTTGTACTAGGCACTTTATGGAGAGTACAATGGGACCCACCAGGTACATGAACCCACAGGGTGTTTTACACTGGACTCAGGTATGGGCGCTCAAGAGGGAAGGACAAAGGCTGGTGAATGTCTGAGCCACCACCTTGCCTGGGACAGGATCATGACTATGGGTCCCTGTTTGGGAACTTGGGTGAAAACCTAGTGTGTACTTAAACATGACCAGCAGCACCCGCATTTCATTCCTTGCATCTGCCATAAAACAGAAAGATCTTGCCTGAATCTAGGGAAGAAGCTGGCCCCAAAACTCCCTCTGCTGAAAGGTCAGTGATGTGTCCGAGATGACATAAGGAGTTCGTAGCCAAGCTAGGAGGTAGAGTGAAGTCTCCTAAATCCAATCTAGTGTATACTTGATAATGTCTTCCATTCTACAAGCCTCACTGTACCTTGCTACCTGTAGGGAAGACGCAAATGTTGAGTTTGATACTGGGACAAGATCCAGAATGAATCCAGACAGTCAGTGCTGCAAGAAGGGAAATTTTAGGAAATCCTCTACAGTAGAACTTTGAAGTCTGCAGTTAACCCACCTTGGCCCCAGCATATCCTTCAGAGCAATCCTAGGGGAGGAATAGCCTGTTATGTACTATGTGTAAACATTTTTGACAAAGAGGCAGAGAGGAAAGAAGGGTAGGTATTGTGGTTTAACCCAGCAGGCATCTGAACACCAGGCAGCCATTCCAGTGAGATGGGGAGAGAAACAGAAAAAAGTTGAGAAAATGACAGTTTAATAAAACAGCAGAGCAAAATAAATAAATAATAATTTGAGTAATCTTTACCCCTTTAAACTGGCACTCTTTTCTAGTTCACCTTAGCTGTAGTACTGCTATTTCTGTTTGTCCAGAGTACCATACCTTTCCAATGTTATGAAAAAGAGGAAATCAATTGTTTCACAGGTTTATTGTGAGGCTGACTACAGTATGCTAACCTGCCTCAAGGAAGCAGTAACACAGAGCCACTTTGTCTCAGAAGAGCAAACTGGTCTCAGAATCTAAAATAAACCCCACGGCAACACATCTGACGTGGCCATTTCTGAGCCTTTTCTTCCTTGCACCTGTAGCCCTGTAACCTTCTCACATCTTTCATGGAAGTAGCCCCTCCTTGCAGAAACCACAATCTGTTCATAAGCATGCTTTGACTGTTGCTTGCATAATGAACTGTCAAGAACATAGTTGGTTCCACTTTGTCTTCCTTCAAGCTACTTTCTTCAGTGTAGCTCATAATATTACATTATTACGTGTTATGGATTACATTGCACTACATTCAGCATGTGACCAGACAAGAAATGCTTAGAATCAGCAAGTCTTTATGACATAGCAGTACCCTCCTTGCATTGCTAAGAAAACAATCTTTCCAATAGCATGACCTAAAAAAGCAGCAGGGAGAGCAATTTCACAGCTTCAATATAATGGGAAACTGAGAGAAGAAAAATCTCCTTTACAGTTCTTTATACTGTCATAGCCCACTAGGCAGAGATTTCGTTTCATCATCACAAGGTGGAAAATTACATACCCTTGTTTATTCATGCAAAGAAAGAAAACCATGTACATCTAAAAGGAGAAAACCATGAGCTGCTCAGACTCCATCCTCAAGCATAGTTTCAGAATAGGATTCCAAGAAAAGGCATTTTCTTCACCTCAGCAGCATGTTTTGATCTCAGGCAGCCAGAGGGAAAAAAAGATTCTCCCCCAGCCCCCTGCCCCAAGACTTGAACAAATTTTGACTGTTAGATCTGTGCCCAAGAATGCAGGCAGGCTGAAATTCAAGCCTTTGCTGTGATACATTTGGGACAGAGACTCAAAATTAAGTGAGTGCCATATCTGATAAACTTGTAAGCTAGATATTCTGGGTCTAATATCATAGAATCATAGAATCGTTGTCCTGGTTTCGGCTGGGATAGAGCTAATTTTCTTCATAGTAGCTAGCATAGTGCTGTGTTTTGGATTTAGTACCAGAAGAATGTTGATAACACACTGATGTTTTCAGCTGTTGCCAAGTAGTGCTCAGACTACTCAAGGACTTTTTGAGCTTCTCCTGCTTGCCCAGGTGCATAACAAGCTGGGAGTACAGCACAGCTAGCACAGCTAACCCAAACTGACCAAAGAGCTATTCCATACCATATAACGTCATGCTTGGGGGGGGGGGGTTAGTTCGGTCGGTCGGTCGCGGGGAGACTGCTCGGGGCTCGGGGACTGCTCGCGGCTCGGGGACTGCTTATATTCTGTATATTCTGTTATCATTCTCATTATTACTATTATTATTATTTTCTCTTATTAAACTGTCTTTATCTCAGCCCTCGGCTCTAACCTTTTATTTTCTTTCCGATTCTCTCCCCCATCCCACTGAGGGAGGGGGGGGAGTGAGCGAGCAGCTGCGTGGTGCTGAGTTGCCAGCCGGGTTAAACCACGACAATCGTTTAGGTTGGAAAAGACCTTTAAGATCATCAAATCCAATCACTAACCTATCTCCAGGGATGGCGACTCGACCACTTCCCTGGGTAGCCTGTTCCAATGCTTGACAAACCTTTCTGTGAAAAAATGTTTCCTAATGTCCAACCTAAACCTCCACTGGTGCAACTTGAGGCCATTTCCCCTCATCCAATCACCTGTTACCAGGGAGAATAGGCCAACACCCACCTCACTACAACCTCCCTTCAGGCAGTTGTAGAGGGTGACAAGGTCTCCCCCCCCCCTCCTTTTCTCCATGCTAAACAACCCCAGTTCCCTCAGCCACTGCTCATCAGACTTGTGCTCCAGACCCCTACCAGCTTTGTTGCTCTCCTCTTGACATGTTCCAGCAACACAATGGCTGTCCGTTCACCACAACTCTCTGGGCTCAGCCATCCAGCCAGTTCTTTACCCAGGGAAGAGTATACTTGTCTAAGTCATGATCTGCCCAGCTTCTCTAGGATGCTGCTGTGGAGACACTGTGAAGACAGTGTCAAAAGCCTTGCTGAAGACAAGGCAGACAACATCCACAGCCTTTCTCTCATCCACTAGGCACATCTGGTCATAGGAGGAGATCAGGTTGGTCAGGCAGGACCTGCCTTCCATGAATACATGTTGGCTAGTATAAGAGATGGTATGCTTTTCTAGTACTTTCATCATCTGCTTGTTAAAAAAAAAAAAAAAAAAATGTCGACATCTATTCAAATGCTTGTCTTTCGAGGAAGAAAACCTGAAAAAAGAGACAATCCTGCTTAGGTTTGTAGTGCAGGCTTGGACTTTTTCTTGTGTATTATGGTTATTGGAAGAGTATGGTTTAGATGTTCAGGAGATCCAACATGTTAGACTCAGTTTTAAGACATGTGGATACTTCTAGATGTTGACATTCTTGTGGGATTTTTGGTGTGCAGGAGCAGGCCATCTTCAGAAACTCATAGCAATTCATAGGCAGCTTGGTGTTTGTTGTCTAATTTTGTCTTCCCTGGGTTATTCTACACCACTATCTGAAATTTTATCAACAAGATACAGTCCTTTTGATAGATTCTTCAGTCTGGTCTCATTCCAGGATATGTCTTTAAAAAAAAAAAGGAAAAATTATATATACTGGGTGGGATATAAGACAGGCATGAAGACATTGCTGCTGCAAAAGGATTCATAGGTCTTTGTAATCCAGTCCCAAATTATTGAAAAGCATGTGCTAATTTTTTATGTTAAGGAAATAACAATATTTAAACCTACCTTGTAACTTTTTTTGCTGTTATACATTTTTTTTTTTTTCTGTAGAAAAGTTTCATAGGTTTTTAAAAACTGAAGGAACAACTTTGATAATTCATTCTGGTCTCCTATACAACCCAGGCCAGAGAACTCCCCTCGGGAAGTCATCGGCAGAAGGACCTATTCTGCCCTCCTGCTTGAGTGACATTCTTTAACTCTGTTACCTATGGTTACATTGAGGCCCCATCTACACAACTCGTGTCTCACTAAACTCCTGTCAGAACTTTCTGCATTTCTGAATATGAATTTATCACAAAGAGAGATGACAGAATTATTCACAAAAAAACTCAACCATAGATCTTCATTTTCCTGAGGCTTAATTCTGCCACTTCTCATAACAAGTTGGATATAACTCATCAAACAGCTCCTCTGGAGTCAGAACTGTTTGAAGTTACTAATCAACATGCATTGAGGATATCCTACTTGATGTTACAGACCTCAGGTCTTTAAGAAGGTCACAGTCATGCATAAAACCTGTTAGTTGGCAGCATCTAGCTGGCTGCAGACTATTTGTCGTTGTTCATCATTACCCTGCCAGAGGTTTTAACAACCTGACCTCTTGCTAAGGTACTTAATCTGTACTGCAAGAAGTTATGGATTAACTATACGAGCAGTTCAACTTGCAGTCTAAATGGACTGGTAGCCTGTAGCTAAACAAATGGGTCGACACATTGTGTCAACCTGGAAGCTGTTGAGACAAGGAGAGGCAGTAACTCTGTAACTATAAGATAACATCAAAATTTTAGGCTAAGCTTTGTAGTCTGCATTCCTTGGGACTCCTTGCAGGGATACGTGAACCACATGAGGTTCAAGAAAGCAAAGTGCAAGGTCCTGCAACTGGGTCAGGGCAAACCCTGGTATCAATTATCAGGACGGTCTGGGGGATGATGGGATTGAGAGCAGCCCTGTGGAGAAAGACTTGGGGGTGATGGTGGGTAAAAAGCTGGACATGAGCTGGCAATTTGTGCTTGCAGCCTAGAAAGCCAGCCATATCCTGGGCTGCATAAAAAGAAGTGTGGCCTACAGGTGGACGGAGGTCATTCTGCCCCTCTACTCCAATCTGGTGAGACCCCACCTGGAGCACTGTGTCCAGCTCTGGGGTCCTACAAGGAACACATGGACCTGTTGAAACAGGTCCAGAGGAGGGCCGTGAAAATGAGCAGGGGGTGGAGCACCTCTCCTATGAGGAGAGGCTGAGAGAGTTGGTGTTGTTTAGCCTGGAGAAGAGAAGGTTCTGAGGAGACCCTATTGCAGCCTTTCAATAATTTAAGTAAGGAGGCTTGTAAGAAAGGCATACTTTTTAATAGGGCCTGCAGCAGTAAGACAAGCGGTAATGTTTTTAAACTAAAGAAGGGTAGATTCAGATCAGACCAAAGGAATAAATTTTTTATGATGAAGGTGGTGAAGTACTGGCACAGATTGCCTAGAGAGGCGGTAGATGCCTGGTAGATTCCTGGTAACATTCAAGGCCAGGTTGGACAGGGCTCTGAGCAACCTGGTCTACCTGAAGATGTACCTGGTCACTACAGGGGGTGGTTGGACTAGGTGACCTTTAAAGGTCCCTTCCAACCCAAACTTTTCTATGAATCTATGATTCATAGATTCTGTGGTAAAGCTCTGTTACCCTTAGTTTTTCTTCCAGTACAACAAGGATGGATCAGTAGCTTGCTGCCTGTACAAAATGTTTTTGAAATCACTTCAGCAGAACAGTTGATACCTCTTTTTCACCATTAAGTCTCCTTGGAAAAGACTGTCCTGCTGTACCATGTTAGCTAAGAAAAAAACCAGCAATGCATAATGAAAAATATAGTACAACTAAGCTTTACCTGTTGAGGTTCCAGGAAGCTCATGCATTAGAGATATGGACTCCAAGGAGCAGTAGAGATGTTCCACAAAATTCAGACTTTGGCCATTTTCACATGAATTTACACAGAAATTATTCCATTTTCTAGTCAGATCTGGTTACCTAATTCCAGCAAAACACAGCAATGATAGGTAACTTGCCTATATCAGAAGCTTGTGTTTTCTCTTGCTCTGAATGAATGCAAGTGCTGTGCTCACCACTCGCAGGGGAAGTGGTTATATAGCTTGAGTGAGGCCTATCAGCACTTTTGTCCAAAATACAAAAGGAGAAGGTGGTATCCTAGCAGTTATTAAGGAATCTTGTTGTGTAAGTTAAACTTGAATGGAAATAACTGTTATTACAGACTCTAGATTTCAGGTAGCAAACTAGACTGAATGACGCTGATTAGAAACATCTGTTTGCATACAAGATACCACCTTCCAGCAATGAGCATGACAGAAGAAGTAAAGAAGAGACATAGAATTTGAATCAGGGTTGGTAGTTTGCCTGATTATAGTATAGTATTACCTTTTGTGCTCAGATGGTCCTGTTCCTACTTTGAATAAATATTTAGAGTTTCTCACTTATGAAAAGAAAAAATCTGGATACGGTATGGCGCACCATCCATCACTGTTCATATTGATACTGAGGGCAGATCTGCAAGCTATAGGATATTTTATGGAAAACAGGAAATACTATGCGTCACTAAGGAATGAAACATATATGTTGTTTAAACCACCTATTCTCTGGCACAAAATCCACAATGCAGTTCCTGTTTTAGTGTGAATACCATTGAAAAGGATAAGCAAAGCCAATTTTGCAATATTGCTATGTTTTGACATGACTGTGCAAAGTCTAAAACATCCAACAGGGGATCACAGATCACACAAATGTAGTCCAGCTTTACTCAAATGATTACCACTTTACAAAGTGCCTCAACACATTCCTTTTGGAAAAACAGAAGATTCTCTTAAGAAAATTAATTTTTTTGTTTGTGCCTCTAGAGCACTGACTATTAAATGCTACATACATTCCAGGTGATTTCTTTATCTATAATAACAATACATTATTTCCTTTTGCTTTTGCAAAAACCTTTTATTACAATCATGACAATCATTCAAATACTGCTGCTGTGGACAACTTGGAGAAGAAGGAAGCCAGAGCTTTTGTAATTCATCTTTTAAATGAAAATACTACTTCTTTTAAGTAACAAACCCCTAATTTTCATATTCAGAAAGTCAGTAAGGGAACATCCATCTCAGATGCTAGTACTGAATGGTGAAATCTTTCTATTTCAGCTTTTCCCCTATCTTTTACCTACAAAAGGGAAATTGGCACTTCAACAATTTTTATCACGTAGTGGTTTTAGCTTCAAGTATTCAAACAGACTATTCAATTCTGCAATTCAGATTTGATATTTTTCAGGTCATTTCCTTGTGAGGGTGTGATTGCTTATACAACCTAATCTAGGTGAATGTTGGTAAGGATGTCTAGGAATGTTTATAAGACACTGATATTTTAGTTGCTAAGTAGTGCTTAGAACTGTCAAGGACACTTTTCAGTTTCCTATGCTCTTCCCCATGCACAAGAAGCTCAGCCAAGACAGCAGACCCAAACTGACCATAGGAATATTCCATACCATACAATGTCATGCTTAGTATATAAGCTGGGGGGAGTTGGCCAGAACAGGGTGGAGCTGCTGCTCTGAGTTGCAGGGTGGTTTTGAGTATGGACTCTGCGCATTCTTTGCCTCTGAAGCCTTTCCCTCTTTGTGGTTGAAAGACAGTCTTTCTGAGATGGAGGTACTGGAATACACATTATTCTAAAAGAACACTTAATCTGCACCAGGTCCTGTTATGAATTCATCCTTCATTATTGAGAGAGGAACAGAACTGGAAGCAGATGTGGAAGAAAGGTGAGGCCCTGATTGCCATTGATACCTTTCCCGGATACTTTAACATACACATTCTACCTCTCCTTTTGACCTTTCTAAAATTGCGTATCCTTGGTTGATCATAATCATCCTGGAATGGTAAGTACACTCATTTCTTCCTCAGATCATCCAAGTCCTGGTGTGCTACCCTCCATCTTTTTTTAATCCAGTTTACTACTTAATTCTGCTATGTTTTCAAACGTCCTTTCATAAAAAGACTCTCAAAATCTAGCATACTGTTAAAAACAAACATGGATTAGCAACCATCTCTTGTTAAAAGGGTGTTAAAATCCCCAAGTCACATCCTTTATGTTAGGGTTACTGGCATGGCTACTTGTGAGGTAATCATAGACTATTTCAAGAAGTTGGTGTTCGGATGTAGTTCTACTGCATTATTATAAGCCAGAATTTTCTTCCTTATACTTGAGCCATAGAAGACACTTTTTCTTCTCTAACCACAGAAAACCAACTCGGCCTGTGTAGTCCTGTGCACACTGGCAGTAAAGTCTTGTGAGGCAGGGTGCAGGTGAAAATATCAAAGTAGCTTGATTTTCAGGTTCACCACATGCTATTCTAAGAAAAACACTGGAGTTTTCTTGTTACCTCAAAAATCCCTATTAATTTAGCATTCCTAAGATGAAGCACAAATTTGATCTGTCTGATACTTGCTCCTTCTGCAGTATACAGTCTGTATCAGTGAACAAAACCCCAGAGGATATATGTCCATCACTTTTGACAGATGCATCTGATGGCAGGAGACACACAGCTTAGAGAAAAGAGCCTCAACTAGCAGGAACTTCATTAACCAGCCTAACATACCACATCTTCTGCTTCCACAGACAAAGCAGGATCCGTCTCCATCTCTTACAGAGGCAAGGTTTTCAACATCTCAACAGCATTTGAAACTTGAAAGCCAGCAACAGATCTCAGCAGATAGGGCGTATTCCAATTTTTCATCGCTTGACAGAGCTAAACTCTTCTATGTCTGTCAGTTTGCTATCTAGATAGTGTGCTTCTGTAACTTCTGCATCTTTATTGTGTCTTCAAATGCAACTGCTCAGAGGAATGTGAAGAAAGACCCATGGAAGAAAAGAGGCAGACAGCTTCTGGAGAAAATAGTCATAGGAGGGTCTCCACACCTCTCTTGTCTAATCGCCGTATAATCACACAGTATAATACTGCCTTCAGGCTATACACTAAATCACAGCAGATTATTCATGAATATACTGTCATACAAGACCTCTGTGAACTTAATATTAAATAGTTGTCTGGGGCCCCTTTCCCAGCACACGGAGACTGAGTGGGGACTGAAAGTGAGAATAACCAACCGTCTCTAGCTCAATGCCTGTGAAAGGCTGTGAAGCTGTATGAAGGCTCCTAGTAGTCATAGTTGGACAAGGCATGACACAACACCACTGTTTGACACTGGCAGAGTCTGAATGAGCTATCCACCATTTAAAGCACATACAGTGCAAAATCTACTGGGCAGACATGAGAAAATTGCGCCCTTATGGGCATCTATGCTTTTTCCTCTGATTCTTGATTATTCGTCTTTTTGTACTATACTGTGCAAGTTACACATGATTGCAAAACACATGAGACAGAAGAGGTAAGCTGGAGAAGAGAAGTGTATCACAGACTTTCTAGAAGTTCCTTTAAAATGACTGATCTTAATTTAGCTGATCTGAAAATAAACTGAAAAACTGAATGTAGCTTGATTCTCACCTCAATGTTGTACAGGTTAACTGGTTAATATGCCTACCCATATGAATAAGCCCTGGTTTTATCCTTCTTGCAACATGGATATGGAGTAAACAGGAAGAAAATAGGGAAAAATTAGTAAAAGAATTCATCACTGTAATAAAAATTCCCTGGTATTACAGGTCTGCCATTGTCAAAAGGTCTTATTGTATAAAACAGTATCTTCTCTTTTACTTGTGCAATTGCAATAAAAATAAAATCATCACCCAAATATACACTGACATCCAGATCTTAAAAATCCTGGCAATGACCATATCCCATTTTTTTCTCCTTAGGATGGGGGGAGAGGAGGAGTCTCCATTGTCCTCAGTAGGAGGCGCTAGTTTATGAATAAAATCCTGCAGTGTGAGTTGAGTCCTGTAAAAACTGAGACAGTCATTTAATCAGTAAGTATCCTTGGGAGCTCATTTCCTGGCATTGCAAATATATTCAATAAACAATCCCAAAGATTTTGTGAACACAGAAATGCAGCAATGCATATATATGCCAGAGAATTTGTTTGCTCAGTTGACTACTCACTCTAATAAGGGGCCAAGCAGTGATAAGAAAATTTCACTACAATCAACTTGTACTAAGCAAGAAAACTGCTCTTTTGTCACTACCCTGGAGTGGACTTTCACCTGTGCTTTTCTGTGTAATAGCTCCATGGCACAAAGAAGGTGAGTGGCTCACAAAGCTGTTAACCAGCTCCAGTGTTTCTGATAAGGTTGTCCCAGGTTTCTGGCTTTCCCAGAAAAGCATGTGTGCGTGTACCATGAAAGGAATAGAAATTTGAGAGTAGGAATGCAAGAGCTGAACTAAGAGTTTTCCCATAGTTTTTGTTGCCAGGGAAACTCACTCTCTTTGACTTGTTTACTATTTTTTTCTATTACTTCAGGAAGAGCAAGAGTTACCTGGGCTTTGCCAGACATTCACAAGATTTTTTTGCTATACTATCAAGTTCTGTATTTTCTCATTCCAGAGATCAGTTTTCCACCATGTTTTCCAGACTTAGAATATTAGGTAATTAAGGCAAGGATTAATTTTTAAAAAAATTTTATAAAGCACATCATCGTTCTGGAGTCTGACCGACATCCAAGAAACAAGTGATAACAGCAGGCAGAAATTTAGATTAAAAACTGAAGTGGTAAATGTCACTGATATCTAG
>NW_009258669.1:205331-215706 GCF_000687185.1 Egretta garzetta
CTGTGTGTTATAGGTACCTTCAAGGCATATTTATGGCATGGGCCACTGTAGTGATATTTACCAGATTATTGTTCAGAGCTGATGATCCACAAAACAGCTATCCTGAGTAGATCATAACCCATGCAGAATATATGTCTTGGCCTTCAGGTGCCTTGTGCTGTTTATATAACTTGGCTGCAGGGTAAAACTTACCTGGCTGATTGTAAAACAGTAGCTTGCAGGCAGTTTCCGTTTTGTACAAAGATTACACCGCCTACATGTCCTTTATTTAAAATTGCAGCACGAAGTTGTTTTGTGAACAGCGTATCTGTTGACAGTAGAAATGAACAGGTTTTTTTGCTTTGCTTCCTTGGCCAGATTTAATTCCAGGTGGGCTTTGGCTTTTCTAACAGTATCTCTGTATGCTCAGTGTGTCTGTATTCCTCCCATGTTGCCTGTCTCTGGTTCTACTCTCTGCTTCTTTTTTGTTTTGAGTTTTCCTAGCAGCCATTTTGTTCATCCATGCAGGCATCCTGGAAACTTTTCCTGACTTTCTCCTCATTAGGTTGGACTACGCTTGAGACTGGAGAAGGTGCTGTAGCAAAAGTAGGAAGGTTTAACATCTCAACATATTTAACACCTGGCCATCTAAAGTTCGTCGTGACTTAGCCACGGCAAAGTAACTTCATCCTTTGTCCTTTCCTTCCTCAGAATAATTAAAGACAGATTTCATGCCAGGACTACAGTGCTAAGGTCAGGTCTGAGTGTTAATGTTGTTTAAAAAAAAATCTTTTAGTTAGGCAAGGACAACGTAAGTTGATGTCTGCTGAAAACATAGTTCCAATCATAAGCACTGAGTACTTTAAGATTTTTTTGAGGTGGTTAGTGAGTAGAAAATTCAGTTTTAACTGCTTTCCATTTCCCCTCTGAAGGTGTCCTTCATTCATGTTCTGCTTGACACAGCTTGGCTGGCTTAAGGTTTTGAACTTAGTAGATAGTAACGTTTATTGTGTTGCCGATGTTTAAATCACCTTAGGCCAAGGAAAATCCCAAAGAGCCTTGTCATTTTTAAGTGGATGTGTAAAAATAGTTATAGAAATGGAAATAAATATGAAAACACAAATCCATTTCTGGGAATTTCAGCTGGCAAACTATCCTTCACTGGCCTCTCAGTGTTATGATGCCTTTGTTCCAATTCAATAGAAATTTTTCTGATTTAGAAGTAACTTAACAATTATTTCTTACTATTGGTCACATAAGTTTGGAGATATTTTTCAGTTCTGTGGCTGTTCGGTTCACAAGTTGTTTGCTCTCATGATTAGGTACTTTCCAATGAGCAACATGTTATGCAGACATGGTCCATTGCAGACATTCCCCCTTTTTGTTTTTTCAAGTAATTACATGTTTTTCTTGCAAGGAAACAGTTCTGTCATTTCTACAGTCAAAACAGAAACAAAGTTCACTTGAGAAGTTCTTGCACTGTTAAAGATATAAGGAGACCGTAGGGTTAGTATCAAGTGGAAGTTGCCTGAAGGTTCCTCTGTAACAATGAGCTGGCTGAGTTTATCTTGTAGACAAAGGATTTGTCACTGTATTGTAAATCAGCAGCTCCTCAATGTACAATGGTCTTCCGACAGGACCAGTACAGCCTGTTCCTTAAGAGGACCATGTCATTTGCATTGGTGATAGTTATAGGAAAAACACAACTTAGAGAAAAAAATGCTTGGGACAAAATTTGTCATAGGTGACCACTTCACGTGACTCCTTGTCCTATTAAGTAGGATCTTCTTGGCCCAGAAGCTCCAGGTGACCAGAGTCAAGGACTAACCATGACTTTAATTACATTTTTTGTTGAACAATGCTGAGGAGATTTGGGCACTAATCCTACACAAACTTCCCTGCAAGATATCTTGGAGCAAATGGATTTTGTGTGATTTTGGCCGTGAAACATATTTCTGTGTCCTTGTTGGGTTTGATTTAAAAAAAATACCAGATAAAGCTATGGGACAAAAATTCTTTGAAGTCCACTTGTTACTTACATACCACTTCTGGCATACAGAATCCTTGAAAAGCCAGAGGCTGGGAAGACAGGACAAGAGCAATAATTCTGCAGATCTTTTCTTATAGAGCACTCATTTTACTGTCTGGTTTTGGACACTGTCAGCACCATACTGAATGGACCTGGGCCTTAGGTGGGTCAGCAGTTTTCTCCTCTGAGAGCATTTCTTATCTCTGAGGCTTTAATGGAACAGGGCTTTGAGCACCTAGCTCTTACAGACAAAGCACTGTGATGCTTCCAGTGTTGCAGACACAAAATCCTTCATCAGAAAGGGAGAAGAAAGGCATCAAATATCTCCTTGCTTTTTACACAAGCTCCCTAATGTCTGAAATTCAATGCTTTTCAAACATAACAATGTTCTAGCTATTGCAGCAGAAGCTCTATGAGGAGCTACAGAACTGGGACGATCACAAAGATGACAGCGCTTTCCTGAGTGACAGCTGTAATTGATTCGCCAATTCTTACTGTGAATGGACTTTGTACACGGTTTCTCAGATTGTAACATGCAGACACCCAAGAAAGTTACCATAAATAAACAATAATAAAAAAGATAAATAGTGAATCTGGAACTTTCTTCAGCAAAAAACCCCCACCCTTCTTGCATTTAGGTGAAAGTGAACAATTTTTTTAGAAAAAATTATTCATAATCTTTGTTTAAATACAAA
This sequence comes from Egretta garzetta, assembly GCF_000687185.1. Classification (NCBI taxonomy): domain Eukaryota; kingdom Metazoa; phylum Chordata; class Aves; order Pelecaniformes; family Ardeidae; genus Egretta; species Egretta garzetta. The sequence continues at coordinate 208,035 of NW_009258669.1, forward strand.
GCTTGCATACTTCCAGAACCAAATCCTAAACTCTGTTAATCTGTGCGAAAGGCATGCCGGAAGAGACAATCAAAAGCTTTGCTGAAGCTGTTCTGAGAATAAATAGGTGGTGAGTCGGTCTTGGTATTTCTATTTTCAGTCTGTGTTCCTACTACCTCTCTTATTGCCCTGACATTGCTGAATGCGGTTCACAGCCTTTGAGTTTCAAAGGACAGCCTTTTCTCACAGCTCGCCTCTGGGGGAGCAGAGACCTAGGTAAATGAAGATACTTGATAGAAGTGTCAACTATAATAACATGACTGAATTTCCCCAGAAGTTAATTTCTTTCCCAACGTTCATTTTAATACAATACTACCCTTTGGCATCCAGTTGTTTTGGGAATATTTTGTTCTCTATTTTGTAATACTATTCTGAATCTCATCGAGATGAATACATATCTTTTCTTTCCTTAGTAAAGCTACAGGTGCATGCATTTGCACCTATACAGCCTGGTTTACAGCCAAGTAGACTGGCTGCTTAATATGAAAAGGAAAAAAAATGAAAATGAGATACTATGAATCAAAGATCTTATGCCGATTTCCATCATCAACATGGATTTTTTTCATCAGGCAGGCATAGAGGACCAGATTCAGCTCTTCTCCAGAAATGAAAAAGTGCCTGTGTGTTTTTCTGGGCCTATCTAAGGCATTGTTGCATTGGATTTTATGTCATTAAAACCAAAAAATAATGCATGTGTCTTAGTCGCTTTGTAATACAAGTTGAAATGACTACCATATTCCATTTGAGAATGTTATCTCGGTGGAAATGTTACTGAACACAGGCTAATTACTAATGAGCTGTAGCTGACGTCTGCACCTCAATGGAGTGGAATTTTAGCCTGCATTCATACAATTATGTCCCAGATCCTTGAAAAATTTAGTGTCCAATATATCAGGTAACTGAAGGCTATAGAAACTTCTTAACATATTTCAAAAGTCCTTGGATGAGGCTTTTATTTGTGCTCTTTGTGACTTGATTCTCACTGAAATTCATTTTCTAGAAATGCAAGATTGGATTCTAACAAAAAAAAAAGGGAGAATTATTATGTGCAATTGAAGCAAAAGAATCCCAAATGAGTAAAGTTGATCTCTGGCCTAATAATAGATCTAGTTTTCACTGGTGGCCTAGACACACTCGTGTGAGATCATCAGATGGGAGATACATATAATTTCATAAGCTTTGTAGAACCCAATGCTGCAGTTCAGATAGAAGCAGATTCAAGAAATCCCTTCCATAAATAAAGAACTGAGAGCTGAACTAAAGCAAATCTGAGTGCTTCTTCAGCAGAAGCTGGTGGTGTTTTCCGCTGTTAAAAGAGTGCAAAGGTGAAAAGATGCGTATTCGAGATCAAAGATATGCATTTGTTCGGTTTAAACCTCAAGAAAAATTTTCACCTGAAGAAAGCAAGTAAGAGCAGAGGTTTGTCAGCTCTATCACTTCTATGGAAATATATCTACCAATCAAGAGAAAAATGTCTGGCTTGCTCAACGCTGTTGTGATGAAATAGAAAATTCAGGTATTTAACCAAAGGAAAGGGACCAATCCAAAGGGAAGACTTGTGGGTACAATCCACAGATCATGAGATTCATATGAGGAATTGTTTCTTGTTAAATCTGTAGCAGCTTCATGAGGGCTAATCTGATGAACATATGTGCTGTAACTCACACCTCTGCAGAGAGTGTATGGAACCATAATAATTTAAAGGCATTGATATTCAAACCCTGGGATGCAGGTGGCTCCCTGAAAGAGAGGTAATGACGAATTGGGCTCTCCAATTGTTTGAGTTGATGACAGTGAACTGCTGAGAGATATGTTAAGATTTTAACAATTCATGTCAACGAGGACACCCAAATATTCATGTTGTTTGGAAGAGTCTGTCTCCTAAGGTTAGGGGAATGTTTTCTGCTGAAGAGAATTGTACAATTCCTTGCAAATTAGCAAGAGAAGGGCAGACTTTATTTTGTTAGAATAGTGTCTCATGCATTAATAAGATGAAAGGAGGGACAATAGGAAAACATCTACATTATGTAGACCACGTATTAGGCTAAAAAAAGTGGGTTACGTGATGCGTGTGGAGGTACCTGACTGATGTCATCAGTCTTTTTATTGCACTCACCTTTGTGCTGTCAATGATATAACATTGTAGTATAAATTGGAGACACCAAGGAATTCCATTTAGCCTAAGTTACAAGAAAGACACATTGCGTAACTTTCTCTGACTGCAGTTCCCTTATTGTCCACTTTGCTGAGGTCTAGTCCAGTTTCTCACAAAGTTCAAATAGTCAATACTTTACCTTTCCTTTATAATAAAGGACTACAGAGTAATTCTCCATGTTTTTTACTTGGAAATGCTCAGACTGAGAACAACTGGTGTCTCATTGTGGAGCCAATACCTAAAAATCTTTTGCTCTGCAGCTCAGTGCTGTCTATAAAATGTATCTCCCATCATTCTGGGTTTATCTGAAGGAAGCATGTTTCTCCAAGAGACGAAAAATCTGTTGAGAAGGTAACTGTAAGGGATGCATAACTCATTGTAACACAACCATGGCACAGGGCTGCTACAGGTGTGTATGCCACATCAAGTGCAGTTCCTAGAGTGTCTGCTGTCATTATGGCTTTCTTAATCGTGGTTTTCTGTAGACATCAGTACCATAATGAGAAAAGTTGTGATTCCTTACAAGCCATATGTTCAAATGAATAAGCACTCATTGCATAGGCCAGAGTGATACTTTCCCACTGTAGTGCCATTTGTTTGACCTGAATCCCAGCATAGGTGAAATCAGAAACACGCTCTCTAGACTCGTATTTTTTGTGGTGAAATTAAATGTATTGAAAGAGTTGGAAAAACTTTCTTCCCTGCATGTTGTAACAAAAAACCCCCTATTAACCTTAGTCACACAGACGATGAAATTTCTTTGTGTGAAAAGAACAATTTCAATGGATAATGCAAAGTTTTAATTTTATGACATGAGCACTCATTTTACTAAGACAAAGTAAAATTGTACATTCTTACAAAGTGAAAACCTACTACCTCTAGAACATGCCCTACTTTGCACATGGGCGTATCACTCTATATGTGCTAGTTGTCCCAATGACTCAGGGCCCTCTAGTAGTGGGGCTTGGTTTTGTGTGAGCTAATTAAATGTTTATATATTTGCAGATGTCTCTTTCCTTTTTAGATCAGGGTGCAAGTAGACTTACGTAACACCTGTAAAACTAGTTCCGTTCAATGCAGATAACATATTGGTTTTATGAAATGTATAACTACATCTTAACATTGCCATTTTACTACCAGTAGAACTACAGCACATGCATTTTAGGCAGGTGAGATTTAGCACAGTGAGCAAAACCCTACTGCTTGGGTAAGAAATCAATAGCAATGGATATATGCACTCCATAGTAACTATAAGCATTTACCTGAATTACTAAGTGCAAGAAGCATATTGCTTAAGTTGCACCATGTACGTACACTAAACGTATTTTAGTAAAAATTAAAACCACATATCATACTTCAATTTTTCAGTGCACAGTCTGTTTTACAGCAATATGAGTATTTTGTGTACTAAAAGCTTCATTAATTTTGGTACATAGGGAACAATTATGAAAAAGCCGCACTGAGACTTTGTGAATTATATAGGGTTTTACATTTTCATGTCTCTGCAGTACAAGTGCATTGAATGCATTTTCTGTTAAACTAAAATTTGCTTTTTATTTGCATCACTGATTATGGTCTCATTTACTAAGTACATGATAAAACAGATTTTTGACTACTATAAGTATCTTCATCAAAGTAAATTGAGTGTTCCCAGCAGAATAATTGGTTGCTGTCCATTTTTACATAAATATGGCTTTGTCTAGATTAGAAATAACACTACTAATATCAGCATTTTCAGAACGATTTCTACAGAGATAAAACATCTCTACTAGTCCCACTTTATCCTGAAAATGATAGGTTGTTCAAGCTAGGAAGAACCACTAGTTGGGGGTTCTCATGTCATAATCCTATGTTGTAAGCTAGAAATATAGCACCTATCAGGGCTGTGATGACATAAAAGTCTGCCACAACAATGGGCAAGTATTTGTCTTGCTCACTGTGTATTTCGATTTAAGAAAATGTAACTTTTACCTTTTACACAACCGTTATCCTTTAGGCAGTAAGTGTAACATGTAAGCAGAAGTGGAACTGTGACATGGGTGGGGGGTTTGCCACTGGCACCAAATTTCAGTGTTCTCTGTTGGGAGCCAAGCCCTGAACCCACAGCTTGTCCATGGCTGGATTCCAGGTGAGCCACAGCTTTGGAAGACCTGACTAACTCTGGAGGGTCCCAAAGCAGCTGAGCAGTGGCCCAGGTCAAAGATGACTGCCAAAGCTGTTTGGCTCACAACATCTTCCTATGATAGCGCTGCCCTGCATAGGCCTGGTGGCAAAGCCCTTTGGGAGAACACGGAGTGGAGACAGAAACCCACAGAGGCAGGCTAAGATCTTCACATCAGTGCCTTGCTGAGAGCCCTAACCTCTTCCCAGGAGTCCCTCAGAGGAAGCACAAAGCTGCAAGAGGCACTTGGAAGAGGCAGCTGCAGGTTGCCTAACTTCATGTAGGAAGGGATGGCCAGAAGCTGATTCAGGCAGGTAATGAACTCTACCGCCCTCTCACATACAGCTGCTGCCTGTAACTCAGTGAAGGGCAACAGGACCTGGGAAGAGAACTGCTCTGTAAACTGACAGGTGCTCCAAGAGGCAACCAGGAATACAGAAAAGATTAAACAGCTGTCTAGCTTGCCTGGCCTCTCAGAAGATCCCTCTGCTGTGGGCTTGCTGTGGGCTTACTGTGGCTTAGTGAACAGTAGATGCTGATTGCTACCATGACACTGCAACCAGCAGTGATACTGTTCCAGTTGAGACTTCCTTGTTCCCATCCATGAGCTAATACACCCATCAGAGAGTGATCAGCAAGACTCCTTTAAATCTTTTAAGTGTCCCATATGGACAGTGAAAAAATCTGAAGGAGGGTGGAAGTTAACCGTGGATGACTGTGGTCTAAATGAAGACGCGCCACTGCTGAGTGCTGCTGTACTTGATGTTCTAGTGCTCCAGTATAAATTGGAGTTAAAGGCAGCTAAGTGGTATGCTACAACTGATATTGCCATTGTATTTTTCTCAACTCATTTGGCAGCAGAGTGCAACAGTTTGCTTTCATGTGAAGGGGTGTTCCACACGCCTGGAACCCACTGTCCCAGGCATGGAAGCACAGTACTACCATTTGTCATGGACTAATCCAAGCTACACTGGAATAGGGTGATCCCCCTGAACATCTACCATACATTGACGACATTGTCATGTGGGGCAAAAAAACAGTGCTAGGTGGGCAGCAGGGTCTAGGGGTGGGATTTTGGGATTTGATGTCAAGGAATTGAATAGCAGGTTCTGTAGGGACTGGTGAACTAGCCAAGACACCTGGGGTTTTTTGGTTTTGAGAAAACAGTTCAGGGCAGCAATTAAAGCAGAACAGGGCACCTGGGCTTCCTGGAAAGCAGTAGGATGTGGTGTTCCTTCCCCAGTCTTTCCTCTCGCAAGACGGGGATCTTCTCCCAGTCATTCCCATGCCTATGGCCGAGGGTTATGCCTGCTTACCTGGTGTTGCAGGTAGTTTTGCATCTAGATTCCCATCACTCAGCTGAACCTGGAGCTTCAAATGGCCCTGCTGAACTCTACCCCATGGGAGAGCTGTGTCCCAAGGACAAAGAGATTCTGAGCGGGGTGATCCCACAGTGTATCAGCCCTAATGAGCTGGAATGGTGCTCCAATCTTCCTGCACTCCCTGCCCAGGGTGTGTCTGTACACAGGCCCCACTTGTGCCACACAGACACAGGGGCAAGGAACGTGAGGATTCGGGGCTGTGGGGGACAGGAGAGAGGCATGTGAGAACAGGAGAACAGGGGCCACTGCCTGTGGGAGGGGCTCCACCCCGGAGGAGGTTCCTAATGCTCTGCCCCTATACCAAATGGGGCCCCACCGCAGGCCAAGCTGGGAGAAGTTCAGTCCCCACAAAGGAAAGAGTGGGTTCTCTCCAGCCCCTTCCCCTGCAGCCCAGCAGTATCCTGGCCCATCCTAGCTGGGAGAGATTCAGCAGTTCTGGGCAGAGCATGAAGTGCTTCCCACTTCAGCCCCTCCAGAGCCCCAGGGGCTGCAATGTCTGACTGGCCCCATCAAAAACTCCCAGGGGCTGCGAGTGGCCACATCAATCCAGGCTGGTCTGGAGAAAGTAAAATAAATTAAAAGATGACATTTTCATTCTCACATCAAAACATGTTTATTTTTTGATTTTCCAAAACTGAAACCAAATTATTTGGCATTTAGACTTGAGCTTTTCCAGTTGGAGACAAAAGGAGGAGGGATGGGAAATTAAGATAAAGGAAGGAAAGGAGAAATGCAGCTGGAGAGAGAAACTGCAAAAACTGAAATGACCACAAGCATGCTAAACACATATTCAGTTTTCCTCATTGCTCTTATTGAAATAACCAAAGTGCTAGGATGCAGTAACAAGACAACTCAATAGGAAGGAAAAACTGCACTATGGTGAATATTACGTTAACATTAAGCTTAAATTAAAGCAGAAAATAATCGCAATAGTCCCTGCTATAATGGCACTGGGCTTGGTCAGCGTGCCGTTTCTCTGAAAGTGGGAAAACTTTGTTTTGCACATGAACCAGCCTCTCTTCAGCCGCTGGGTGGCACACGGCTGTACACGGGAGCGCTGCAAACCAAGAAAGGATGCACGCATGAGCAGCCAGCGGCTCCACGTTGAAAAACACCACAGCAGTGCCGCAGCTTTGGTGATCCCAGAATGACGTCACAACTTAAATGCAGTTACACATCCAGGAAAAGCACCTCTACAGGTGGCGTTGTTCAGGTAGCAATTACAGTCCCATAAGTTAGAAGTGAGTTTCTGAGTTGATGAAGTTGAGCTGGATCCAGCTCTAGAATTACGAGTTACAGCACAGTAGATTCTGCGAGTGTGGAAAACAGGGAAGAGAAACAGCGGGCAGGAGAAAAAGGAAAAAATGGAGAATCACTGAACTAGTTAATTTCCAGTTAATCAAGTCCAAGGTTGAAAATGGCACCTTTACATGTACCAGTATTCCATCTGGTCTGACTGCCTCACCCAGTGGGGCTTGTAGCACCAAATTTTGCTGGGCAGGAGTTCTGCCTGCAATAGGACTAAATCCTTCACCACCCCTCCCCCCCCGGAACTCTTGTCCTGTTCCTTACTTGTACATCATCTTCATGGTCACCTACCTTTATGCAACTTTTCCCAATACTACAAGCAGAACAATAACGAGACAGTTTCATTAGTTTAAAATCAGAAACCAACAATTTGCACTTCTTTCTTGTTTCAAAATCATTCACAAGATGAAAACCAAATCCAGGTATGGAATGTCATCCCAATTCTACAAAATAAGATGAGTTGTAGAATAGTATTATAATTCAAAGTTCCTACTTCTGGCCATTTTCCCCCATCATCCAATTTATAAATTGGCCACCATTATCCACAGTACTCAATTTTTTTTCTTTGGAAAATCCTCTAGGATTCCCACTGAATTTATTCCAATATTTCAGGATGCATTGTAATGG
>NW_009258669.1:215746-247212 GCF_000687185.1 Egretta garzetta
TATTGTTACCCAAAAAGAACCTTCTTATCCGCAGTTTCATGCACTCCAGCTGTCACTGTCAAGCATGGACAAAACCCTTTTGTACAATATTTCACTTATTATCTTGGTATACTTGTTAAGGTGGATAGCAAATTGGCTGGACCACTGGGTGCAAAATGCTGTGACATGTGGTACTAAGTCAAACTGGCAGATAGCGTAGAACGGTGTATTGGGTCAGGCTGAGGTGGCATTAATCTTCCCCACAGCAGCCCTCATAGTGCTGTGCTTTGTACTGGTATCTAGAAAGGTGTTGACAGATAACACACCAATGTTTTGGCTACTGCTGAGCAGTACTCACACAGCATCAAGGCTGTCTCTCCAAGATTCCCCCCACACCAGTAGGCTGGGGGTAGGAAAGACCTTGGAAGGGGACATAGCCAGGACAGCTGACCGAAACTGAGCAAAGGTATATTCCATACCATACCATGTTAGTTCAGCAGTAAAAGCTAAGGGAAAGGAGGAGGAAGTGGGGGCATTCATTATTTATGTTTGTCATCCTGAGCAACTGCTTTGTGTACTGAAGCCCTGCTTCCCAGGAAGTAGCTGGACCTCACCTGCTAATGGGAAGTAGAGAATAAAATCTTTATTTTCCTTTTGCTTCCACGTGTGGCCTTTGCTTTTGCTGTTATTAAACTGCCTTTATCTTGATCCACAAAGTTTTTTTTCTCTCCACCTGTCCTGCTGAGAAGGGGAGTGATAGAGCAGTTTGGTGACACCTGGCACCCAGACAGGGTCAATCCACCACAGCGGTGTGCCCTTAGGAATTGGTAATTAGGCCAACACCTTTTAGTGTCGTTATTAACAATGGAGGTGATGGGCACAGTGCCCTTGCAGCCAATTCACAGGAAGTACCAAACTTGGCAGGGAGCATTAGGTATGGAGGGCAGGGCTGCTACTCAGTAGGGACATTGACAGTCTGGAGGAATGGGCCGAGCATGAACAAAGGGAGATGTGAAGTAAAGACATGCAATGGATTGAGTACAAGTATAGAATTGGCACTGAAAGGACAGAAAACAGCTTTGCAGAAAGGAACCAAGGACTCCTGTGGGACACGCAATTGTACATAGGTAGCAATGCACACTTGGCAGTAACAAAGGCCAGCTGCATTCTGGGATCTCTTACCAAGAGTAGAGCCAACAGATTCATTCGAGAATGAAGTGATTCTTCCTCTCTGCTCAGCCCTTGTAACACCATATGTGAGCATTGTGCCCATGAGGCTGATTGATTGTTCCTCATTAGCTCACTTCCCAGGTTATCCTACTTGCAAATGCCTTTGGGTGGTATGTGTTCTGTTTCTGTACACCTTCTCTCATCTTCTGAGATTAGTGACATGCAGCATTCTGTTCCCATAAGGAAGCTATCAAATAGGCTCTCTTGTGACAAGTGTTACCCCCTTAAACCTCTTGAGGTAAAAATGTCTTCCCTGGCATTATAATGCTCTAAGTCAATCATGTCCCTTACTCCTACTTCATCCCTGTACAGCCCAGGGTGGTGTTTGCTGTCTTTGCAGGAGATGAAGTTGTTCTGTTTCACCCTATCCCAAGACCCATAGACGGCAGGGGATATAACAGCAGTGCTTCACCAAATTTCCACATATTCTTTCAGACGTAGGCAACAAGTAATTTCCTCTGCCTGGCTTCCTTTACTATAGCACATACTTCACAGTCCAGAATGACCTGGGTAGTCATTGCTGGTGGAAGACCTGTCCCTCATTCTCTGGCCCAGTGTCGGGTATCATCTTTGGCCTCTATGGCCTGCTATCTCATGAGCCCACTGGGCCATGACCAATTCTCCTTTGTGTTGCCAGTCTAGGTTCATTGTTGCAACCAGGGCTGTGATGTTTGCCTTTTGTACATTGGGTGGCTTTAGTGTTTTGGCACTCTTTTGTGGTCCAGTCGGTTGGGATGTGTACACTCACACATGAATACTCGTCTTTGCTGCAGGCAAATTGTGCCATACCTTTGGTGCCCCAAATGGGTTTAACTCAACCTTCCCATCCTTGTTTTTTTTTGTGTGGTTCTATCCATCCCTACTCAGCATAGGCCATCAACCAAGAGGCCATGTAAATATACATTGTGGGATACTTACCCTGTTAGGTATTTCTAGAGCTAATTGCATAGCCTCGGCTTCAGAAAACTGGCTGGATTGTCTATTCCATACAGCCACATAATGGGTGATGGTACTCCATACTATTGCTTTCTGTGCAGGGTGTTCTTTATTTCCCAAATGTGCTCTCTGGTCATCAGGGCAGGCCACTTGTTTCAAGTATGGGCAGTAGTGTGATGGATGGGTGCCACTGCTTCTTTGCACATCCAGTGCAGTACAGGCAACTGGAGCATTTATGTAAGCAGTTGTTCTGTTCCTGGTATTTCAGATGCTGTTTGGACTCATTCATAGGTGGAAAAGGTCTTATTCTCTTGAGGTGTGTAATTACCTTCTGACCACTGGTGGCTTCAGCTCCAAAATCTCAGTGTTCAGCCTTGGATTCCTCACGGCTTCTTTGCCACACACTTCAGGAGATTGCAACATCTCCTGAGGTGATAAATAGGAAGTCCTGTGCTCAACACCAGTTCGTATAGAGCCTGGGGCTGTTTCCTGTGCCACATGTTGGAAGGCTCACTGTTGCTTGGGTCCCCACATAAACCAGTCTTGCCTACACCGCTGTTTATAGCGGTGTCACTAGTTGACTGTATCCAGGAATGTGCATTTGTCAGAATCCTACCATTCCATGGGAATGCTTGAGCTTCCTTTTTGCTAGTAGCTTTAGGAAACATACTCATCTTTTCTACCACTTCACTGGGTATGTCATCTTCCATCCATCCATTTTACCCCTAGTAATTGTGTTTCTGTATTGGACTTCAGACTTCTTGATGGCACACCTTCCTTTCAGCAGGTTTTTAATGACAGCTTAATCTTTTTTCAAATATGTAATATTTTGTTTGTCCCCAGAGTATGATGTCATCAGTGTACTGCTGTTGTTTATGGTGCAGTGCCCATTTCTATGGTTTTTTGAATCAGTCCATGGCAAATGGCAACACTATGCTTTCAGTGCTGGGGAAATTGATTCCAGGTGCACTGGATTCCTTCTCAGGTGAAAGCAAACTGAAGTCTGTGCCCTTCCATTATGGGAATAGAAAAGAATGTGTTTGCTATGTCAGTGCTGGCATACCATTTTACTACTGCCTCCAACTCCTACTGCAGCTGGAGCATGTCTCTTAAACTAAACCCTGAAATTACTCACCTATCCTTGTCGGCTTTCAGAGTACCTGGATTGCATTTATTGCTGCTGACAGTTCCAAGACACAAACACAGTAGCTTAATTGCAGCTTCGCAGGGCTCAGTTTTCTTTCTAAGCTTGGTTCGGGGATTAGTATTACTGTGACATTGCACTGGATACAGGTAACAGTTAAGTGTTGATACCTGCAGTATCAGCACAGGATACCTGCAGTAGTAGCATAGGAAAAACAAAATGTTGCATTCTCTGCCAGACTATCAGAGCCAAACTAACAACAAGTTCCAGAGCACTGAGGTCAACACAGCAACTCTGAGTCGTGGGTACATGATTCTCAGAGTAAGCTCAAGGCTTGAGACAGGCAATAACATGCTGCAGAAAATGGGATTGTACACGGTCATCCCTTGCAATCTATGAACGTCCTTTTTCAGCAGGCCTTCATTTGATTCATTTCAGACCAACAACTTTTGGCTGCTGCCATTTCCTTCCTTTCTTCTTCCCTTTTTACTGGGGACTCCACCAAGAAGCAATAAAAAGAAACAATTTGCAGTGTTTTATGTGGGATCACTGCAGATCATTAAAAAGGAAAGAATGCACAAACCCCAGTTGACCCTTCACTGTTCATTCCCTTCTCCCCTTCTCAGACCAGGAGTGCAGACAGGCCTGTTTCAATTCTGTTTTGTTTTTCCTCCTCCCCAAGGAGCTAGTACAGCAGTGTGTTGGATGGGTTTTATTTATTTATTTAAACAAGTGTTAGGACTTTTTTGTTCTGCTCAGACACAACCCTAGGTACCACCTGAGCACAGCATGAATAACTAACAGCAGCAGAGGACCAACTGAGCACCCCAGAGTGTAGCTTAGCAGTGCAGTAGGGTGAATATGGAATCAGAACCTGGATGAAAGATGGCATTTGGAGCCTCCACCAACATTACCACACAGTGTTTGTGTTGCCAACTTGAGCCGTGACAGCAAGAGAAAGGGCAAATCCTGAACCTCATTGCGATGGCTAGGAGCAGCACATAAATGTGTCATACTCAAGCAGCAACTGGCTTTCCTCGGGGCATAGACTCAAGCCATGTTCTTTGAGAAGCTGGAATGTGTGTTTTGTACCTTTCCACTTAGGAGAGCCCTGCACTTTGCATCCTGGCTCTAAAGACTTAACTTCAGAGTCAGAGAATATACAATCATCAAGTACAGAACCCAAAGTGATGACTGTACTTCCACACACCTCAATGATTTTTCCAATTATGGAAGAAGCTGCGAGATGTAATCTTGGCCACGAAAACTCTCCTACCTATCATACAGATGTTCACAGCTTGGGAGCTTCCATCACGCTGTGAAATACTCATCAAAATAGAAGCCTAATTAACACCTCTTATAAAGGCTGCAAAAAGTTATTCACCAGTGTTATGCTGTAAACAGCAATAACCTTGAGCAATTGCACAGCAATGTCTTTCACACATGCACCTGTGTTGTTTTGGCACAGCCCTTGTAAAGGTGCACATTGTCAAGAGAATTACTTAGGGCAGAACTGAGCCATATGATTTTTCAGACTCCAAACCAGATTATAGCCTGATGATTACTTTCACTACATAGTTAAGACACACAAACACAAGTTGCTCTGAAAGGCTGCTTCAACTACTAGCTGTTCAAGACAATCTGAGTACACTTTGACAATTAGAGGAAGAAAAGGGAGAAGTTTATAATTTTTTTTAAATAAACTTTTAATGTGCTGTATAGGCATGATCACTACGAGATCTTCCACCTATATGCAATACTACACACTGCAATACACGTATTTTCACTGTACATTAAAAAGTCTGGGAAGAATATTCTTTCACTGGAAAAATATCATACAATCACTTAAATAAACAAAGACAACATTACAGTGCAAACAAAATCCTCGTTTTATTTATTCTGCAATTACTGAGTACTTTCTAAAAGTCTTTAAAAAAATAATCAAAAAAACCTTCCCAAACCAAAATCTGCAGACAGCAATAAAGTGGCACCTGCTGGCTTCAGCTGACTTTCAGTCAGGCCCGTGACGAGAAAGATTTGGTACAACAGTCATCTCCACGAGCTAAAGACAATGTGCTAAAGGAAGCCTGGCAAGGCCTTGGTTAATGATAATATTGGTTTCTACTGGTAATTGCTGTTAGAGAGAGTAGGGGCTTATTTTTCCATCACAGAAGAATAAAAACAGGCCATAGAACAGCAACAATGCCAGATTCTCAAAAATGCACTTCAACATGCAAAAGAAGAAATATGACATATTTCTGTCCCAAGAGGCACGACAGAGTCGCCAGAGCCCACAAAGGCCATCTGATTCCTAATTGCTGTGAACTCTGCCACCTTCATGAACTCCTACGCTGGTGAGAGAAGAATATGCTAACTTAAAAGTGCTCTTGCCAACTGGGTGATGTTCAGAGGAGAATGAAGAGTTCTACAAAGACTTTAGGGAAATAAAAGGTGCACGTAGGTGAGTACATGAAAATGGGGATGTTTGATTTCAATTGGAGAGGAATGTTGTCTCTACTCCATTGTGTCACCCTTCTCTCACAAAACCAGTAAGAACCTACTCCAATGTAGCTTCAGATTCTGTGTGAGATAGGGACAGCTTGACCCACTACTGTTGCTCCACAGAATGACACTGGGCTCCTCACATATGTGTGATCCACCCCTGTCCAAACTGTGTTGGATGTCACATAAAGAACAAGGCAGGCTTAAAAAGGAAGCAGAACATTCATCACTGATAACATTATATGGGACATCCTTGAGGTTCTTATCAGATTAGACAATACAATGAAGCACTACTTTTACAGGCAGTAAGTGGTTGTTCCATCACAATTTTATATTTGCACTTCTTTCTAAACATACATAAAAGGGAATAGTAGGTAAGAAAGCGGAATTAAATAACACACACTTTCACAGTCCTATTGCAGTCTGTAAAACACATAAACTGCATATAACCAGTTTACTACTACAACAGCTGACAGGTTAACACACAATATTCTAAACATAGGTGGGAAATGGCACGCAGTGAGGATGACCAGGCTATCAGATCCCCAGTTCCAATTTCGGCACAATTATATTTTTTTCACTTACCCATTCAACAACCACACAGAGCATGTAGAGAATCTCTCTAAAGTGGATGGGAACTGAGCTGGCAGGACTAAGGTACAGAGCAGCTTCTGCAGTGCTTCTGGCTGACAGTGACTGAAATACAGCAGGAAGCTTCTGCTCATGGTGAAAATGAACACTGTCCAGAAGGTATGTGTCAAGGGACCATGTTTTAAGCATGCCTTGGTACACCAGAAAAACAAATTCTGCTCTGCTACATACTGCAGTTCTCATTTACACAGATACAAAAGCCATCTTATGGAAAGGCAGTGTGACACACACTTCTTAGTCTGCTACCTCAGTGGGACAACTGTTTGATCCCGATGAATGAGTAAGTGAAAATTTTGCCTACTAAAGCTTTATAAAAGCCTTTGACCACCCTCATGCAAAAATACTAACCCACACATTAAAACAACTTATTCTCAACTACTTAAAACATTATGGTATAACTGCCCCAGACAGAATTAGCTGCCTGTATCTATGAATGAGACTTGCAAATGAAGACAGTAACCCTTAGGAAATCATTGTACCAAAAAGGATAAAATATGTAATAAACTACATTTTAATTACATTCTCTATTTATAAATAATCAACCATGATTCACTCTCACAAAATTATTTTAAGATTTTGTGCCTAACAGGAATTCAACATTTGACTACCCCAAGAAACTGCATTAAAAACCCAAAACCCACCAAGCTAAGTGACCACAGCACAGGAACTTGCCTGCTAAGCAGCTCCTTCTCAGGTCCCCCAAGAACACCCTAGGGTCCCTTGGTCAGGTTACTCTTCCACATGGAGAAGTTTCTCAGGGTAGCAAGAGAATAAAAGTTGCTGGTGTTTTACTGCTCAGAAGAACTTGTTGATTCTGCTCAAAACATGGAGGAAGAACTTTTGTTGGAAGTACTTTCATTCATAGAGAAGCCCTGGGAAGTTTATCTGTTCTCCTTGCACTGAAGTAAGATTTCTTCCTCTTATGTAGAAGCACAGTTCTAAAGGCATGCTGCAGCATAAGAGTACCATACACACAGTCCCATACACAACTCTGCAGAGTACCTACATTCCCAAGACTAAAGGCTGCCACTCTCCATCACAGGCTCAAGCACTGAATTTCAGCATTGAATTCTGTGCAACCCAGCTTACCTCTCACCTCCCATCCACAGGAAGGAGTGAGACTAGGTTATTAGAGGGTCCGCACAGCCACAGGGTAGAGCAGTGACAAGTGTTCTGCTCCTTTGATAGGCAGCTTTTTTGTGGTGTAGTAGTGGATGACTTCAGGAACACTGTCGAAGGGAGGGCTGTTCTGACCCAGGATGTATTTCTCTTTGGTTTTCATCAGTTTCATGTGCATAAAACCTTGACTGCTCCTGCAAGGAAAGCAAAGCAAAGCATTAGTTCATGCTTGTGCATAGGGAAGAGGGGAGCAGCACCACAGCAGGCTCTCCTTCATGATGTAGGGGAATATAGGAGAACAAAATGCAACTAGTTGCTGAGTGACAGGCCAAAACAGTGGCCAGACTCTGACAGACAGTGACTGCTAGCTGCGAACCCCCTTGCACAACCCCCAGGTCCAACACAAAGGCAACCTAAGCTAGTATTTTGTTTTCACCACCTGTGCTCTCTGGATCCAGGGGCAAGGCTGTCTTACCCTGGAATTGATGCAGAGGCATACCAGAGGACAACCCCTTTCTTGTTTGCCCTGCAATATTGTCCTGTGAACATTTACTTTTCACTACAGCTAATCGTTAGTTTCTGGACCAAAAGGTACCATTGGTTTTGGCCTGTAGGAGCTCTGAGGCTTTCTTCATAGGCAGGCTATGAGCCTCACTCAGGTGAGGCGAGGTGAGGCCAGCCCAGCCCAGCCCAGCCCAGCCCTGTCCTGTGGAGACCCATACCACCCTGACAGCAACTGCCCAGAACATGGCTATGCACAGGAACTGGTGCCTTCAGCTGTGAAAACTTTCTCATGTGAGTCCATTGTGAAGATTAATGGCATAAAGACTTTCACCTGCACTGTACTGCACAAACGCTGCTACCTTGCAGCCTTTCTGCAGGCAGAAACCAGCCTGTGACTTCCACACCAGAAGTGTTCAATTCCTAGATGACCTGCCTGCCTGCCTGCACAGCATGCTGCCTTTTTGAGGGAAGCCTCAGGATTACACAGGGACAAGAAGACTGGCATGGTAACTGCCCTGTCAGCTCCTGCAAAAGCAACCCATCCAACATAATGCCCAGTATTATGTAGTACAGTAGCACACACACTGCCATATAGTATAGGTAGTATAGGTGGTAGAGCTGACCTCATCTCTTCCCAGCAGCGACCCTTCAGTGTCTGCTGTCTTTAGTATGTCATACAGGCTATTTTAGGAGTATAGAGTTTAGCCAGGACGAAACAAGAGCAAAGGACAGCTCCTACATTTCAAGTTGTTAAACGAGGCCTAGAGGGTTTTTACAGCTTGTTTGATGTCCCACTCCCTTACTTTCTGGCTCCAAGCCATTGTTTCTTCCAGATGTGTCCAGTGACAAAGACAATAGTGTTAAAACTGCAGTTGGTCTATGTCAGCAAAGAAACCCAGTTTAAGGTGACACAGAAAGCTATGGTGGGGAAACAAATCATGCCATGTTAAAAGCGACTTCTCTAAAATCTGCTATTTTCTAGCTAGCACATGCAGCATTCCCTCTGGAAGTGCCTGTAACACAACTGAACTTTTATCTTTCAGATATGTTCAACAATTCTCTGATGAAGTGACCCTTTCTGGTGAGTGGAAACCACTGCAGGCACTGTAATTATAGCTCTACATGTCTAAAATATTGCTTTAAATATCAATTTCTTAGAGGAAAAAAAATCTCTTTTGAATCATAATTGGTCTCTAAAGCACTTCCTTTAAACAACGGTGGCATCTTTAAATACTTTATTATGAGGACAGGTGTATTGTTCCCTTCCTTCAGTTCACTATGAATCTGCTTTGCCTTAAAAGCGTGCAGATAAATTAATGGAATCACAGATGCATGCTAATTTCAGGAGTAGAGCAAGAACTGGAGAACAATCTGCCAAATGCACTTCAATACAGAAAGGGCAAGGACACATGACCTTTTTAAAACAGAAAGAAAATGCATATAATGTAAACAAACAGCTACAAGCCATGTATTCATGACAGACAGCTGTTGCTTCCCTCATAAGAACCTATGTAGATACTCAGGTCTGGGACGTACATACTACTCATTGATAAGATGTTTAACCATAATTCCACAAAAACCCAAGAAGCATCTCCTCTATATCATGACAGGTCAGCCTTTTGGCAGGCCACACTGTGAAGGTGAGTGAAAAAGAACGTGACCTGGAAGTTATGCATAGCAGCCTAGTGGAATTCAACCAAGGCAAATAGAAAGCTTCTGCCTTGGGATGGAATAAACCCAGGTGGCAGTGCAAGCTGGGGCATGACTGGACAGAAAAGGAACTGTGGTGAACAGGACACAGAACATGATTCAACAGCCTGCCCATGAAGGCCTACTGCAGCCAGGGCTGCATAGCAAAAGTGTAGCCAGCAGCTGGAGGTGACGACTTCCTCTACAGAGCACTGGTGAGGCTGCATCTGTAACTGTAACTGGTATGAAGGCCTCCCATAAAAAAAGAGAAGCCAACAGGAGCAAGTCCAGAGCAGGGGCCACTAAACATGGTCTGGGTGCAAGAGCACATGGTGTACTGGATAGTCTGAGGGACCTGTGTCTGTTCAGTCTGGAGAAGAAAAGGTGACATGGAGGTTGCAGTCATCCATTGTCTTAAATGGGAGAGTTACAGAGAAGATGGAAGTTTCTCAGCGAGTCAACAAGCACAGGCTGCAACAAAGAGAGTTCCCACCAGACATAGGGAAAAGCTTCTTCCCCATGAGAGTGGTGCGTCCCTGGGACTAGGCTCAGACAGGTCAGGAGGTCTCCATCCTCACAAGTTTTCTAAATTTGTCTATACAAAGTGCTGAGCAACTTGATGGGTGCATCCTGCATGGAGCAGAGGGTTGGACCAGCTACCACCAGAGGTCCATTCCCAACTAGATCTCCCCGGTAGTCTATGACTAATCTTTACCATTTGTACATTTTCAGAAATTGCTAAGTAGAGCTTCTAGGTCGACAATTCTGACTTGAAACATTTGCAAAATTCTATTAATAAATTAAAAAAAAAAAAGAACCAAAGAAACCTGTGAAACTAAATTTCAGGACTCCTACCTAAAACTTCCCTGAAGTTGAAAATGTGGGGTTTGTGCAATTATTTTGCAAGAAAGCACAAAAAAGTCCACCTCCGTGTCAAGCTAGGCACAAAACATGTGATGGCAGAGACTACAACATGCAGGCTGCATGGTAGATTGCTCACCTCCTGCTGTTTGCATTTGCCCTTTGCCAACCAGCCAGCAGGGAAGACATCACCTTGCAACTGTCTGTAGAGAAATCTTGCAGTTAATGGAGACAGGACTGTAGACAAGCTATTGTCCTGCATGCAGGTCTGTCCTAGTCTGGCAGAAATGCTGAGGAGCCAGACATCCTAAACTGTACAGAGGAGCAACTACTGACTCCTGGAAGCAGGGAACATGGTATTTTCCTGTACACGTGTGCATTGTAGTATAATAAAGTTGTTGTCCTTTTATTTTTTTTGTTTGTTTGTTTTACCGGTGCCACCTGCAAATAAGACAGCTCAGACCTGGGAAAGCAAAATCTGATTGAATGGAGAAAGGATGAAAACAATTTAGCATAATGGGCTTGCCAAATAAATACAGTGGAGACCTTCTCCATCAATAAGCTGAAGCCACGGCCAGCTGAGAACCAGCTCCTTTGGGGTAAGTAACCTCTCTCCTCTCCTCCCTCCCTCCCCTCCTCTGCTTCAACTCCTTTTGGACCAGTATTCTGGCCTGTCAGTCAGATCTTCAGACTATTTGTTTACAAGGGAATATTTCTGCTGCTGTTTTTTCCCTTTGCTGCAAAGTAGCTGAAGTATGGCATGAACTAATAGTTCTGTGATCATATTGGTTCACCAAAGCACTGTCTACGGCTCACAGTGATGCTGCGTAAGGGAACTTCAGCAGCCCTACTTCTCACCAAAAGAATAATCTTGTCAAGTTCTCTTCCTTTGAGAAAATATGTTTGAAGAGCAAGTTGCAATCCAAGATCTCATTAACGTATGCAATTTTTAATGTAATTCACACTGGATATCACTCATTATCATAACAAAAATAAATTTTTGATCAAGACTATCAAATACTGCTAATGAAATTCACCCTAGTAACAAAATCACCCACTCCTAAAAAGCAAGACATTTAATAATACATTACATAATTTTGCAGCTGCTGGTGCATATTTGCAGGCAGCTAGTATGCACCTCTTACACCTCTTACTTTTCCTGGTAATTGCTCAATGAATTTTTTCAATTAAGAATACAGGGCAACACTTACATTATGTCATGATACGTGATATGCTTGCATATAAAACTGATAGGACTGGGGATAGAAGGGTCATACTCATCTCTCATAAACAGTAGTATGCAATTCACACACAGTTTGCATTTTGATGACCAAAACTCACTGTTTTCTGAAATTTCTATCTTATTTCATGGCAATGGGATGTCACCGCACCTCCCTTCTTTTCAGGTAGTTTGCATTACAATTTTTAAGGGGTGTAGTCTTGCAATGTTAAAATCAGTAACAAAGCAAATTGGCTTGTGGGGTAGAGGGATTAAGCTCAATGAATGAAGGACCTCTCCCTGAATCACCATTTTATCATCACAGCCCTCTGTGACATTTGGCTCCCTTAGCCATTGAAAGCTGACTGCCTAAGATTAACAAACCTGGAGATTTTATTTGCACATAACTTTTCTGTTAAAACTAACTGCTAACCAGGTTCTTTGTGGAACATCACAGATGATTCAACTGTCAGCTGGCCTTGTGCAGATGAAAACCTGTGAGGTTTTTTTCATTCAGTTATCAGTAATCTTCAGTCACCCTCATTCTCGGCTATCTCCTCTGATTATTCAGTGCCATCTCTAATAGCCCTCAGCCAAGCACTACGTCCCATTTTCTTTTCAAGGCAGCATATTAGAACACTAGGAGGAAATGGATGGCTATCTAATCTAGAATTTTGACTGTTGGAAAGTGATAGAATCATGGTTAATGATGGGCTGAGTTCTAATTTCTATCCTGGATACTTTCCTGGAAGCCCAGAGCTCTTTAAACAGCATTATCCCAGTCTTACTGGTGGATGAAAGCAAAGATTATGTTTTCGAATACTTTCCTCCTTCACTCCCTTCCTGCCTCCTTTTAGTTTCCAAAAATTACATTGTGAATCTGCTATCCGCCTTCCTTGTTCTAAGTAAACCAACTGAGCTGTCACTAGTTCCAGCTAGAAATATCAAACCAGGCATTTCTCATCTTCTAGAATGAAGAACAAATTAAGTTGGAAGAAAATCAGATTAGCACCTTGAAACCATGGTCTTGAATTAAGCACTTCCAGGTGTATAGGATTTGAAACTGTTCACATCTACACTAAGGTTCCTTCTGTGCTGCCTTCCCTTCCTTATTTGTTCCTGAAGTCTGTCTTACAGACTCCCCTCTTCTGGTATGCCTGGACTCATAGAGAATCAGTGCCTACTAGTAACTGGCAAGGGCAGAATGCATCTACACTTGTTTAACAGCACTATTGCTGCTAGACCAGCGACCAGGATTATAGGGACACTGTTCAGAAAGGAACCTGGAAGTCGTACACCCCTCCACCCCTCTTTTCCTCTCCTCCAAACCCTTTTGGTCTAAGCTCTAATTTTAGCATGCAGAGAGATTACAGAAATTTCAGTTAGTGATGAGGAAAAAACCTCATGGTTGAACTGGTTGCAAACCAGTTTCTGCTTAATTTTCTAAGCACTGTTGGAGTCTACCTGACCAGGTAGAAGTAGAACATGTGCCTGATAATGAGTAGTCCTGGTTTTGAAATATGGATTTCTCAGCTCTTTCAACAGCAAAAGTTATTAGCACCTGCCAGGCCCAAGGTTTTCAAAGAGCAGAATCTAAATGGCAATCCCAAATTCACATATGTGAACACTGATGAAAGCCAGTGCCTTGAAGAGATGAAGCATACACATTTTGCAACAGAAGATGTTGCAATAATTCTTTTGCAAATTTTTTTTGTTCAACTGAGGGAAAACCGTGACAAAACAGTACAACCATAGGCAATATTCATCCCTTCCTTTCCTTATTGCAATCATTCCCATGAGTTTCAAATACAGAACAGGAGAATCCCTAGTTGCTAATCCCTGCAACAAATTGGTTTGGAACTCTCAAGCACAGATGTCTACGCAGACACAATACTTGATATATGACTAACAGTCACACCTTGCTTAAAATGTTTTGTAACACAACCATAAAAACCAAGTAACTTTGAATTACAGCTTTCCCACACATTTTCCTTCAGTTTTCAAAACACAGTGGGGATGGGAAAGGAATTGTGCAGACAGCTCATCAGACTGTGCTTTTTTTTTTGATCTTATGCCTGAAGTGTGATACAAGAATGTTCAAGAAATAACAATTAGATATTAAACCTAGTATTTTTTCCAGAAAATGTTAATGGATTTGAAACATCATTCATATTCACTACCAGAAAAATAAGCCAAGCCTTCCAAACACTGCTTTTACTGAAGAAAGTGCTGTTTTGTCAGAACAGATTTTCTGCATTGATTTTGATGAAATGCCAGTTGGACAAGGAAAAAAGCAACAACTTTGCAGTAACATCAGAAAAAAACCCCATTCTAGTGATGTAGGAAACATTGTTTTATTTTGTTTTTCCATTCTGAAATGTCTTTCCATTTACAGATTTTTTTTTTATATTATATGCTGTCACTTTGAACAAAACCTGTAATGTTTCATGCTAACTTACAGCAACAAAGAAGTAAGTTAAAATCTCCTCTGAAAAGGAAAAGCTCTTTTTTTCCCCAGATGAGTGATTACTTTGAAAAATCCTTTACTAGACACATTCAGGGGCTGACCTGCCTGCTGCTTTTCCTGTCTTTTTCCTGTTAATACACAACATTGTCATTCTGTATGTGACAGCCACTGTCTCCACGGTACAATAAACAATGTCTCATCACCTACTAACAGTGTCCATTTGCGACAGCATCCAACACACGTGAAGATCACTCTACTGAGCCCAGGCCCCATCCTCTATAACCAATTCCCTTCTACTGCTTTGAAGGCAGTAAGGATGTTTGGCTTTTTCGAGTTCTGTAGAAGTGAAGAAGGATCCCGTAGAATCCCTGCAGCCTGCAAACAGCCAGGTCCCTATCATTACTGTTTAGGCCAACAGCAGACTAATAATACACTTTTAAATACTTTTATTCGACCGCTGATTTAGAGAGCCATCAAAAATCCTGCTACTTCTTTATAAATTGTACTAACAGGAAGAAACTTGTACTTTTAACAATATCATAAAAGTTACTTTCTAAGAATACGTTATGTGTTTTAAATCAACTAAAAGGTACCAAGTCCAGCATTAATCCAAACCCCACCCAAAGTCAATGTTCTGAACTTTGGGAAACAGGACCTCCTCTACAGATCAATCCTGCATTTTTATGATGACTGTTTATGAGTCTACAGGGTCAGGATGTCAGTAGACACCACCCTCCCTGAATTCAGCTCTGTTCCCCCTCCAGTGGCAATGATTGTGCAGAAATTTTCTGACAGAGCAAAAAGCAAAGCTCATTACCATTTTTACTCACAGTTTGCACATTTAGCTGACTTGTAAAATAATCCTAATCTAAAATCAAGAATAGCCACATCTCCCAAAATTGAAAAGTGAGTCAGGAAATGAAGTGGTGCAGATGTGGTGCACACTGCTGCAAAGAACTTCGGGAAGGGGAAATCCTCACTGAAAGAATTAGCTATTAGAAGCCTGGCCAGTGGCTGCTCTTCATTGAGCAAGACTGAAACATAATACCCTGAGATGATGTTCTATTGCTACATTAGTGTATTGGGTTTGCATGGTGAGGTTTTGGTAGTAGGGGGGCTACAGGGGTGGCTTCTGTGAGAAGCTGCCAGAAGTTTTCCCTGTGCCTGCTGCTGGCCAAGCCAAACAGTAACAGTGGTAGCGCCTCTGGGATACCATATTTAAGAAGGAAAAAAACCTGCTGCAACTCAGTAGCTGGAGAGAGAAGAGCAGTGAGAGGATGCGAGAGAAAACAGCCCTGTAGATACCAAGGTCAGTGAAGAAGGAGGGGGAGAAGGTGCTCCAGGTGCTGGAGCAGAGATTCCCCTGCAGCCCATGGTGAAGACCATGGTGAGGCAGGCTGTCCCCCTGCAAGCCAAGGGCGGGCATTGCGGATGTGACCCCGTGGGAAGCCTGCGCCAGATCAGGTTCCTGGCAAGCCATTGTGGACCCGTGGGGGGAGGAGCCCACACCAAGGCAGGTTTGCTGGCAGAACTTGTGACCCCATGGGGGACCCAACATTGGAGCAGTCTGCTCCTGAGGGACTGCACCCCATGGAAATTATGGACCCATGCTGGAGCAGTTCATGAGGAACTGTCGCCTGTGAGAGGGAGCCCACGCTGGAGCAGGAGAAGAGTGTGAGGAGTGCTCCTCCTGAAGAGGAAGGAGCAGCAGAGACATTGTGTGATGAACTGACTGCAACCCCCATTCCTGTTCCCCTGCACCACTTGGGGGGGAGTAGGTAGAGAAACCTGGGAGTGAAGTTGAGCCCAGGAAGAGGGGAGGGGTGGAGGGAAGGTGTTTTAAGATTCAACAGGTCTTAACCTCTCCTAGTCTGATTTTGATTGGTAATAAATTAAATTAATTTCATCAAGTTGAGTCTGTTTTGCCCATGATGGTAACTGGCGAATGATCTCTCCCTGTCCTTATCTCAACCCATGAGGCTTTTGATGTATTTGTCTCTCCCCTGTACAGTTGAAGAGGGGAGTGACACAGCGGCTTTGGTGGGTACCTGGCATCCAGCCAGGGTCAAACCATCACAATTAGGAAAGCACCTCTATGATCTTGATGTGCAGTGTCATTGCTGAAACCTAGAACACACGTAAGTGAGACATGGCTCTCCTCTTCCCTTTGCACATCTACTTCCACTTCTTTCACCAGCCTGCTTGCTAGTAAAGAACAGAATACAAAGAGCTTGAAACCAGGCATTTCAATGGCTGCCAGAGACTGGGAGCCCTGGTCACAACATATTTACCAGGAGCATGGATCACCATTTGTTTCCCAAGTGTATGCAATTAAAACTGGGTTTAAGGAATGAGTGGGAGTGTATGAGTGTATACCTACAACCCTGAAGGAACAGAGAGAAGAGGAAACAAAAGGAACAAAGCAGGGCTGGTGGATGAGGTACAAAAGAATGCATAGATGCCCCTCAGACCTTTGGGGTCATTTTGTTCTGGGAAGGTCAATCATATTCCTTCCCTCTTCTGCTATGGAGAATTTAAACAATGCTGACAAGAATGCCCAGCTCTCTGGATCACAATCCATAGAAAGATGCTTTTTGCCTCAAACACTTGTCATCAACAATAACAATTCCTTGTTTCTAACTGAGATGAGCAAAACATGAATCTGCACATCATAAAGACCACCTTTGATGCCCCGAGGTAACCAATTCACATGCAGTTAATTTTTCCTAGGTAAAGTATGGTATCTCAAAATAACAGACATCAACATGAGCAACTTAAACTACCCTGATGAATGTTTTATCTACAGATGCATTTTAATCTGGTAGCAAAGCAACTTTGACACTTGTTTCATATATTTGGAATGGTCATTTTTGGAATTTGAATCAGACAAACAACTCATGCAAATTCTCCATGCCAGTTAAGCTTGTCTGGCCCTCTCAAAGTATACAGAACACAGAAAGTCTTTGGAAAAGGTGGTCTTCAGAGATGTCCCCATTGCACAATATTCAGTTACATTAAATGAAATTAAGCAAGTGCTACTATCTTTTAACTTTCAAATACAGGTAATATTTGTTTAGATTCTTGTTGCCAGACTTTGCTGCATTTTGGGAAACCTAAAATTAGTCTTTTGTTATCAGGAAAAAACCCCTAAACCATAAACTCAAAAACTAGAGTAAGTAAAAAAAAAAAAAAAGCTTGCCACATGAAGCTAAAGAATAGACTTTGAATCTCTGTCACTTAACCTCAATATAAAATCAGGGCGTCAGTCTTCCTTTTTCCCTGAATCAGAAATGTATGACATTTAACTGAAAAAAATGCTGACTCTCACATGCTGGTGAAAGTCACTGAGAAGCACAAACACACCTAAAAGACAATGGTGAATATGAATGCCTGGAGGATGTGTGCAACATTTAGACAGGAATAGATGCTACAATTTTTGCTCAAGAATGACCTTTGAGACACAGAGCTACACGATCACCCCACAAGGCAATTCCATATCCCACTGACCTACAGATCAGCTACTTTCCCATTTCTATGACTAAGTAGAATCATTTTGGCCTAAACAACAATAATAGTAAAGAAAATACAAGGTCATTGATCAAGTAATGCAGCCACAGTTGACAAAAGTAATCCATTATGTTTCCGTATCAGATATCTGAACCCTTGCTTTAATGAACTAAAATGGAAAAAGGTAGTGCTCCTACATATTGAAACACAAGTGCCTTTGGCTCCTGTAGCACTCAGGTAGGCTTGGGGCAGCATTTTAGAAAAGTCAGTTTCAGCTGCCTAATTCTGTCCAATTGTAGCCAGAATTCTTTCAGTCTCTTCACAACCTATTTCCACAGGGTGATTTAAAAAAAAAAAAAAAAAAAGAATTAAATCCCTATCTTTCTACTCTTAATGTGATTGATTTATGCAGTTACACAACAAAGACTATTTTATTATTTGTCCCAGAATGTGACAATAACTTTTACATATTTTGTAGTGAGTGCGATAGTAATACAGTGTCAGAAACTTAATATTGGAGTTCCCAGTCAACCCTATATAAACATAAAAATTATCCACATTCACAGCAGAGTTTTGCTTTCAACACAGATTAAGGAATTTGCCAGGAGATGACAATTTACAGTCAAGTGCTGCACACAAAATAAAAGGGGACGTGTGGGGGTTTGTGTAAATTCAACTTTTCCACAGTATTTTCCCCCAGATGACCTCTCTCCCTCACAGATACTTCAATATGTGTGCCCCTTTATTTCATGTGGTCTCTCACGTGGGTATAGATATTCACCTGCCCCTTACCTATCCCCACCACAGGCTGAGATATATCTGTCAACTATCCCATTTGCTGTAAGAGCCAGCTGGAGACTTTTCATATTTCACCCATAGAAACATCCTATTGCTTCTGTTCCTGTTGCTGATCATCTGCCTGATTCCAGGGAGGCCATTACCTCTCTGCCCTCATCCTCCTGCTCATACAACATACCTGTGCCACTTCTGGCTTCTGAAGATCTCCTGTTGTGCCTGCCTACATATTATGATGTCCAAGCATACAATAGAAACAGCAGGCTTCATTACTGGGGGGAGGCGGAGAGAGAAGACCCAACGCCCCCCCCCAAACAGGGGGCGTGCACTCACTGAAGTTTTCCCACCAGTGAGTTTAGTGTGTCCCCTGCTTATGAATTGCTGTGAAAAGCTCATGTACTGCACAAAGCACTGCAAAAGCAACATAATTGCTGTTGTTAAATACAGCTTCTCAGGCCTGCCACACTTGTACCATGTAAAAAAGTAAAAAAAAATTACAGCCAGGATGCTCAGCCTGATGGGAGGATGCAGGCTACAGATAACCAAATGCTTTTCAGAATACATTAATTAGCAAGTGAAACGTGACTGAAGTAATTTGAAAGTCTTTCATTAAGACTTCTGCAGCCAGTCATAATTTTGACTTGATGCCTCTAAACAGTGAAGCAAACTCTCCTCAAATTTATTACACTTAAGGAAAATAACAGCAAGATATCACACTTGATCAGATAACCAAGAGCAAATTCAATAATCACTTTAGGACTCTAGTTCAATACACTGTCGCAGCAAGCCTGGATGGCTCATGTCTGTAGCCTCACAGCTCAATCCTGAGCGCTGCTTTCCCATGTTCAAAGTATGGTCACAGCAGAGTCCCATATCCATCTCTACAGAGCTCAGCTGCTGCCTGAATTTACATTTCAACATAGCTGAATTGGGAAACAGGCCTTAAGGGGGCACCCAGAAGTAACTCCAGTGTTCCTCAAGAAAACATCCAATCAAGCTGGACTCTGGGAGATGCAAATCTAGTATATAGCCTAGTTCTCCTGTTGTAAGACGAACCTCTTCAGTTTGGCTGGTGAACTGGTTGCCTTACACCAACAGTTTTCACTTGGTTTACTGTGCCCAGCTGTGAGGCAGTACTCCCTGCTCTCCCATACATCAGAGAGTCTTCCAGCCTCTCACGTGAAAGGTTCTAGCTCAAGACAACTCCACCTGCTTCTATTAATTTGACAACATTCTTTTTGGGGGGAGTTGGTTTTTACACAGCCAACATACATACAGGCCTTAAGGTCCCATTCAGTCTGCCATGAGACCACACAGCTGGTAGAGGACTTCATGCTCTACCCTGGCAATTCCCCTACCTAATGAATAGGGGGAGTGTACCTAGGAGCAACATAGGAAGAAAAGTAGAATGTCAGAGGTGGGGAAGCTGAGAGATGTTATGGTTGAAATCCAGTAAATCTTTTGATTTCAGATGTTCCTAGAAACCCTTTGTTCTCCTCCTCTCTCTTGCTTCTGGCAAGGAATGCAGCCAAAGGTGTGCTCTTGTGAATCACAGGTAACTTACTATTTGAACACACACATCAGCTCAAGGACATACAACAGTACCAGTGGATCCAAACCTCAGCTCTCTCCCTTTGGTTCCAACAAGCCAACAGAAGGAGGAGCTACGTGCTTTAAAGGAACTCAAACAGAACCTGAACAAGTTTGTCCCGGCAAAGGGGTTTAGGACAACCTTGTTCCACAGGGCTTTCACAGCACTGTGCAACAGCCCACGGGGGAACACGTTGCCTCTAGGTTCCATTGCACTAGCACATCTCCTGGCACTGACAGAAAGCACCAAGCATGCAGGTGCAAGGGAAAGACAGACTTCAAGTAGAAGGGGAACTGGAAATATCTAAGTATAGTAGCCCTTCAGTTCTGACAGAAAGTAAAAGCCCTGCTGCTCTTATGCCTCTCCAGACTACTTAAGATCTGCTGTGTGACACACAGTAGTCTCTGGCTAAGTAGTGTGGAAAGCCTGAGGATAGGCTTGCTTGGGCCTACTATCATTTGCAGTGTATCAGGCTGCATGGCACTTGATCTCTCTAGAAAGACCTTTAGGGTCCCACAAGGTAACAGGCAGCCTTGAGGCACAGTTTTTGGACACAGGGCAGTATACCTCTAATCAAAAGGCATCTAATAAACAGATATTAAACACCTGGCAGCCACGGCCACAGGACACGATGACAGGAACAGAATCTCAAAATGTGAGGCTTTAGGCCATTGACAAGGTTGCAAGTTTATAGCAAGAGTAAATTACACACGGCTGGTCAGACTTAATTTTGAGCTACAGCTTTATTAACAAGTATCTCCAATAATTACCACGTGTCTTTATAGTGTGCTACCAGATGCTCTGCAGCCAGTGCTTTTCATTTCATACATTATAAATGCGCCAGTAAAATAAAACAGAAGTTTGATGCTGAAAGGGTCTGTTTTGAACTTCACTTGACAATGCACATTCAACAGCAACATTCAAAAACCTCCACCTTTTGTAGGTATCTCACACTTGCAGAAGACCTCAAGTACCCCCAAGCCTGCCTGTTAAAGTGAGCAACGTTGTTCTAATACCATCCTATGATGTCAATAGTGATGCTAGCCCTATGTTGCAAGGGGGGCACTGGATTGGTACAGCAGCACATGGACAGGTCCTGTGCAGCAGTTGTAGGACAAGTACATGATTACCAAGAGTATCGTTCTCAGCTGGCATTATCGAAAACACTGCAATGAGGCACCTACACACAACCACAACCATGCTCATAGCAACAGCCCAATGCCTGCAGCTCCTTTTAGATTTTTTTAAAAGCGAAGTCCAATTGCAGATCCTACTCATATCCTAGTGATCGTAATGGAAATTAACTGCCTGCCAGTGAAAGGACCCAGCAACTAAGGTCTAACACTGAATGTTTTAGGGGCTCTTTTCTGTAAACAGAAGTAATTTTACTTCCAGCAGTGGGATCACCACCATGGACTATACACATCCTCAGTACAAACTGGGGAGGGGATGGCTGGCTGCCATTCTGTCTATGGTTAACTCTGCCAACTACCCCATGCACACCTTGTTTGAGCACTTCTCTACAAGCTGTCCTGGTGAAAATGGGAAGTGAAACAGAGTCAGTGAAAGATGGAGTACTGGGAAGAGTACAAAGTCACCTGAACACTGGCTGCACCACTGGTAGACTTCTTAGCCTATTCACTGAATTCAACAAAACTGTGAAAGAACACAAAAGCTTGAAACCCCTCTTACCATCACACACTGCTTAAGCTAGAAACCAGTTGGGACACAAAGCACATCAGGAATAGAATCACAGAATAATAGAGTGGTTTGGGTTGGAAGGGACCTTTAAAGGTCATCTCGTCCAATGCCCCAGCAATGAGCAGGGACATCTTCAACTTGAGGTTGCTCAAAGCCCCATCCAACCTGACCCAAATGTTACCAGGAATGGGGCATCTACCACCTCTCTGGGCAACCTGTTCCAGTGTTTCACCACCTTCATCGTAAAAAATTTCTTCCTTCTATCTAGTCTGAATCTACCCTCCTTTAGTTTAAAAACATTACCCGTTTTTCTATTGCTACAGGCCTTGTTCTATTACTGACATGATCCTTTATTCAGCTAGATACTTTGACAGAAAACAGTGATTGCATTTGCAGGATAGCAAGAGAGCTCCTGGAAAAAAAGAAAATTGATCACTGGCTAATAGAGGAGACATGAATTCTGACTGCAGTACCATGGGCTTAAGACGATTATGTGAGCTTTGGAGGGGCCATAAGAGAAAGATCATCATTACAGGCAGTTTCTATAGAGGAGTAATAGACTGCCTCAAGAGACCAGAGTCAGCACTAGTTTTGACAATGTATGGCAGAACTGAAGAGTACTGGAAGAATCTTATGCTCCAGAAAACATAGATTGGAGGAGGTCAGTCATTTAGCTGCTTCACCACAGAGCAAGTTATGGGGATACTTAAAATAACTACCATCAGGAAATCTGGTTTAGAAAATTTTGGAATACAACACACAAAGGGACTACAACACGAAAAAGGACATTAAGAGCCTGCATCTTTGGCCTGCATCCAAAATTGCATAATACAATACCTTTTTCTCTGGAAGTTATGCTCTGGCTGAATAACAAAAATCACCATGCCGATGCAAGAATTAAGTGAAATACTTAAAAACAAAAGTCATAATCCAAGACTTAAAAGAATTTAAGGGAAGATTTAAGCCTATATATATATGAAGCATGTGACATTAACGTTTCAATATTTGAAAGTATATAGAGGACTACTATATCAGAGAATATATAGATCAATAGGGACAACAGGAGCTGAGTCACATTTCTAAAGCAGGTGTATTCCAGCCTGAAGGCAGACCTCTGTATTACAGAGATTCCAATAGTAATAGCAAAGGCATCAAGATTTAAAAAAAAAAGCCCTACAAAATATTTTTCTTAAGCCCTAGAACAGAACTTTAAAACTAGGTTAACAGGTGTACTTTTACTCAAGCCAAAGTGTGGATATAAAATCAATCTGAAATTTACTGTTTAGCCCATCAGACTAAACCAGGGTAGAGTAGATGTGGCCCTTTACTTCTAACGAACCTAAGAATGTTGAAAAGGATCAGGTCTGTTGCTGTCTATGAAAGCATTACCTTGTTACCATTAAACATATTCCCAGAACAGACCTTTGAAGAAACCAAGTAAAAACCAAACTGTCAGGAGTAATGCTAGTAAAAAAGGCAAGCAGGCCTGTGTCCCAGACTTACTTGGAAGGGTAGGTTCCACATCAGACCCTATCCTGTAAGAAGAAAAGAAAGGAAACAATTCTTTTTGCACCTGTACAGCCTACACCAAGGTTAAGGGGCTTCTTGTTCTTCTGCACAGAAAATCTGGAAGCTTTTCCTCTACTGGAAACTATACCACTGCTGGAAATGCAAGTGAGCTTGTGTCCCTGCCTGTGGCCGGAGGGTTGGACTAGGTGATCTTTGATGGTCCCTTCCAACCCAAACCATTCTATGATTCTGTTCTATGACATGTTGAAGGCAACATACGTAACATACCCTCATCAGGTTAAGATAGGTGAGGCAAGTTCAAAGCAGCACTAAGACTGGAA
The DNA here is from genome assembly GCF_000687185.1 of Egretta garzetta. Taxonomy (NCBI): domain Eukaryota; kingdom Metazoa; phylum Chordata; class Aves; order Pelecaniformes; family Ardeidae; genus Egretta; species Egretta garzetta. Next base: position 239,492 of record NW_009258669.1, read on the forward strand.
CAATGAGGCTGCGTGGTGCTTAGTTACCAGCCGGGTTAAACCACGACAAATGATAATTTCCTAGTTCTGTAGATCTTTTATCCTTGATCCTGAGCCTTTTAGTTTAAAGAATTGTAGCAACACTGTCTATCTCTACCACAGTAAACCACACAAAGCCTTCCTTCCATGTAGGAAGCAAAAGGAATAAAATCCCCAGATAATACTGTTGCTTAATCAGCCTGAAGCAGAAGCAGTGGGAGCATTTCAAATCAGAACCAGAAAAAAAAAAAAAAAAAAAAAAAAAAACGAAGTTTGTTTATTTAAGTGAGCACTAAATAAAGACTCTTAAAATCTCTTAACATCCCCAGGCTGCAAGGTCCTAATTCAGTGCCTGCCACTATACATCATTCAGATTGACAGTCTCAAACTCTCTGGAGCTGAACCAGTGCAGCAACAGACTGCAGCATTGTCTCTTCTTGCACCAGAGAAGTTATGGCTTCTAAATAACATTTATTATGTTTTACTGACAAGTACTTACTTCAGTGAAAGAGAATAGTCATGCTTGCTTGTTTGACTATTTCTTACAAGGTAGCTACACTCTTTACATAAACGTAACAGGTTTTCTGCATCTGTCCGACTGATCGCTCCATGATACCATCTAGGAAAAAGCAGAGACATTAATAATACACACGTATATTCCAACTCATACTCCTTTCACCACTTCATTTCTTTAAGGTATGAATAATGGTTAATATCACATGGTGGTATTTAAGTTCTAACATATTATGGATAAAAAGCACATTGCTTACATCATCTGAAGTTAACTTTGCAACTTGTGGAGAACTGTTGTTCCTGTCAGCTGAAGGAAAAAACTTAGATCAGGACAGCATGCAACAGGATTGGTGCACATATTTATGTAAGAAATTCCCACTCAGAGCAACACATTATAATTTCTATGTTGCAAGCAGTAGTTTCACAATATACACATTTACTCTATTTCATACCTGTGATACAGCAGTGTTTAAACTAGTATACAAAGGAACAAAAACAATCAAAAGCAAACAAAAAGAAAATCATGTCTTAAGAATATGAACAGTTAACGGTGGAAAAGATTTGCCAAAACAAGTATTTGAGAAAGGAGAAAAGTGATAAAGTGTCATGATCTAGAACAAAGACACTTGTTCTAAACACAACTGTGATAACTCAGAGTGCTTTAAGTAAATCTCTGGCAGATCTGTGGAGTGTGTGTGATCAATTCAGGGAATAGAGGAAATGGGGAGAGGAGCAGTGGGTCCCTCACTAAACTGGCTACTGCAGACAAAGAAACTCCTCAGTACATGCTGTATCAGGAATGAAAATCTCACAGTCCAGTAGTAAATGCTTTGACCTTTCCCTCAAGTTTCCCAAGCAATGTAATGTGCTTGGCTCTGCATGGGGTCAATCACATCTCTGAGGAAGATCTCTCCCTTCCTGCAATTGCCAGATGCACATTGAAGCATGATGTGACACTACCATGCCTGCCTAAGCAGGATAATCCACAGAGCAGAAGTGCTCTCTATCTGTTATGACCAGGAACTGTCACTGGCCCTCTGCAAAAAAGTTGTCTTCCATTTGTTATAATTTTATGTCTCTGCTGAACTTACTCTAAGGGAGATGTTCCAACTAAAAGGCAAGTGAATAAGACCTGAGAGATCCCTTTGACAGAAGTCGTGTTCTTGACTGCTTCGTGCTGGTGTCAGCTCCATCGTCAAATCTGATGAGTGTGCTAAACAGAAGTTTGTGCTCAGATTAAAAATTCATTGTGTTACTACCAAAGTCTGCATTAGAGAAATCTAAAAAGAGGGTTATACTATTGTCTACTCAAAGCAGACTAGAAAGGCAGGTCCTGACAGCTCCATCACTTCACAAATAAAATTGAGGCACAGATGCAAATGTTTTCAGGCAGTATTCTCCCCATGCCCCATTTACTGCTGAAGGATATTTCTCAACAAGCAATTTAAAGACTAGGTCTTCTGAATATAAGGGACGAATATTAACACTAAGTCTACATCAGAAAATGGATTTGGAAGAGTCTGAAAATTATTCCTATGAGCTATAAATAATTTTGCTTTCTTTTCTCCCTAAAGGGCCAAACAAAACCAAAATAAAATATGACCTAGCCAAAACCAGGGAGATGCCCTGGACTCTGATAGTCACAGGGAAGTATTTCATATATTCTTCAGATCTGGTGTTCCCCAGCTGGCAGAGAGGTTCTTGGAAAAAGAATGCAGGGCTGGTTCCAGGAAGCAAAATCTGCTTTTAAAACAGTTGGAAGAAAACCAGCACAGTATGAAGACAACTGCTGATGGGAGAACATCTGATTCAGAAGTGATAAGTGGAAGCTGTTCTGACTACAGCTGAGGGTAAACAGAAGTATCCAGAAGTATAATTGCCTGTGAATCATATGCCTGTGTAAATGGGACACTCGGATTGCTCCTGTTCCAGCTAGCTAGAGAGATAAGCATTGTGCTATAATCAGCTTAGAGTTCCTGACTAATTTGCTGTTTCAACTGTACTGGGGCTGTTTGCCCTGGGTGTGTCTATTTTTTAAATGTCAACATATAGGTATTTGTGCAGAAAGGCCAAAGATTCAAATGTCAATGACATGATCACAAATAGTGAAATGACAACTTGTGAATAATACCAATGCAAAAGCACAGGACATAAAAAACTGAAGACATGTATATCTTCTAAGATATCCTGGAAAACACAGATGCACAATGCAAACCTGAAAGAAAAATTCAAACATAATCACACACTTTGACCTTTATCAGGATCTTCTCCCAGAATAGAAAGCATCCTGATTGTGGTTTATAGAATGTTCTTCCTGATGTCCCTTACTTTCTCAGTGGTCAGGTTTCAGCCACTAAGTGGCCACAGCTCCAATGAAGACAGGACAGCTGCATCAATTATACAGTAAGTATAATCAGTTTTTACTGTTCATATAATGCACAACACTGCTCTGTTTCTGAATTGGTGAAAGCAAAACAGGAAGTCATTTGATCTTATGTATAAGGCTGGGAGGGATTCACTTTCAATAAGATGATGGAAACAGCAGAACACACTTCCTTCTTTCACTGTTATTGAGGAAACAGAATAAATACATTCAATTCCCCCATGCCCATGAGTTACTAAGTTCATAGTTACAGATTCCTTAATCAGAAACAACTAGAAATATTTTCTTGATATATTATCACACTTTGTTATTCCTGCCTGTTTGGGAAACTTCCTAACCTACCTATTAGAAATCCACGTGTCAATTTGCATGCTTTCTTTCCTCTGGATCTTGTACTCCTCTTTATGAAAACAGACTCCCATTTTTGTAGAGAAAGATGAAATGACTTGGCATATGTTGTCAGGAGGTCTCACGCTACTAGAACTTGAGCAGTTTGAATGATCATGAATAATCTAAGATACAATAAATCTAAACTCTTCCATTTTCTGACCATACTGTTAACTGTGCATTCATTTCAGTTTGATCCTGCATAATGAAGAATCAAAAAGAATCTTGTGTGATTAACACTTGAATGGAAGCAAAACTAGCTCTGCAGTTTTCAGTTGTTATTATCAATTACAGTTATATACAACAGCAGTTATACTAGAAAAGAGAACCACACAACAATATATTTATGAGTCAAAAGTTAATTAACAACTGCTCAACTTCTTGTAGTATTTTAAATGTATTTTTGGGGGGTACAGTGGACTGGAACTACCCAAATTTGAGGACCAAATTTTACAGTCAAATTTATAGGCTTTTAGTCATTTACCTAACAGTGTCAGTGATTTCACAATAGTGGTTGCTACACCCTCTGTTGGAGATAAGCCAACGATCTGTCAGTGAGAAGATAGTTCAAAGGCTGAGGTTGATTAAATGGAATATAACACCATGTGGGTGATAACTATTCTCTGTTTCAAGCTTAAGTTTCCAAATATTGCGCATAAAAATAGAATGTCAAAGGAAAAAGAATTTCTGGAGCTACCCTCTCTGAGATGCAATTGTCAGAGGGGATTCTCTCCTGCTGAGAATCTGAAGTACAAAAGGGTTACTAATCCTCCCAACACTGCTACCATTCAGGAACAAAGTAATCTCACAAAGAGCACACTCACATCCACGCTAAACTATGCCTTCCCTCTCCTGTGAAAATAAATTCTACATTAACTTAGAATGACAGTGTCTGGAGTGTGACTGTCTTCAGGGATTCAAGACAGCTTCCTCACTTTACTGTGTGAATCCGCTGGAGTTCTCAGTGCTCACAAATATCAGTGTAACCTGTGTAAACTGCTGCACAAGAAGATTTCTTTCTTTGTCCAACAGGAAATTCTCGCCCTTTCTATGAGGCTGCACCTTTGGTATGATACAGGACAGTGGGTCATTCTATCACACAAGCCAGTCTGTCCAAATGGTTCAAGGAAGGGTAACAATGACACGGGACAGAGACCACCCTCATGGATACCAGACATTCACCCCAGGGAATTCCCCCAGAACTTGAGTTTGGAGCTGACAATATGCCTCTAAATACCACCTTCAAGTTTGACACCACCAGAGTAGACATAACAGTCTCTTTTCTGAATGCTTTGTAAGTCGTCTTATCAGTGTCTCCCTGGAGCAGTATTACAGCCAGATGCAAGACATGTCTGAGGTACCAGAAACATGCTATGCAGCCACAAAGACATGGAATTTGTGCAGCTTTAAAGCACAATTTGTACGTATGTGATACATGCCTGCTTTCCCTAATGCAATACATATCTAGAATGGTTGAAAGTGGCGTAACTGCACATGCTTAGCAGATAAAATTCACTGTTCCTGAGATGAGTTTCCTGTTTAACTCTACTTTGTCCCCCACAGAAGTTACTTACACTTTGCAGGATTAATAAGAATAGGCTTTTGTGAGCACTGACATAGGGAATACTGAGGAGGGGAAGCTGGACAGCAGGATCTGGGACAGTTGCTGCTCCTGTAAAATGGGGAGGCAAAGAACTAGAGAGCAATTACTGTGCTTACTTACATCTGCTTTTCCAGTTGAATAGTTGGATCTATTCTCTCTCCCAGGATCCCACAAAAATCTGGACTGCCATGTTTGATGGGTTTAAAGCCTCCTCCGGGTGCTCTTAACTGCCTGTGCTGGTCATTTGTGGGAGAAGGAGATGCTTGCCGTTTCTCACTTCCATTAAACTGGGCTGCAAGATACACAATCATTACCTCTCCAGGCAAGGTTAACAAAGACCAAAATAGTTGTAGCACTTAGAGAGGTTCCACACTTCACAGGTAGAATAAACATATATCCACTAACATTAAGATGTAGTGGTTTATCTACAAAGTCTATCTACAAAGTATCTATATGTATCACGTAAAGGCAAAACACGGTCCTAAAACTCTCTCACTTTTCCAGTAACAAAATCCATACTCTCTAAACCTTGTTACAGTAACTAGTGCTTATCTTAACATTTGATACTTTCTTCCCCAAGAGATGATACTGTTAAACAAGAAACAGTAACAAAGATAGGCTTTCAGTTGCCCGCAATAATTACAATAACAAACAAGTGAGAACATCAAGAATCCAGCTTGCCCCAGTTTATGTGGAATCATCCTAACGCTGATCTGGGTACAAATCCAGACAGCTAACACCCAGCTATCCACATCAGAAATACTGGCAAGCAGCAATGAATTAAAACTGTATCCACTTATACAATGCTGGCACAAAGCTTTTGTCTTGCAACACTAGGGTACAAAGTGAATGAAAAGGGCAAACGGCATTTGATAGTTTCTCCCTCAAACTATATTATTCCAAGAAATGCAATATGACTTATTTTGCTAAGCTGTAATTTCTTAGAGCACTGCAACATCTGTAGCAAAGCACATACTAATGATGTCAGCATCCTTATTCTACACTTACACTTTCTACCTATTTAGAATTCAAAAAAAATTAAAGGACAGCATATTGACATAAACAGTGAGAGGCGCTACCCATGCCATCTTCCTGACTCTTACTGCCCTCTATGGTTTGTTGCTTTATCAAAAGCTAACAGTCCCAGCTGCATATGGATTATTGGTTTTAAGGTCATCTAGTGGGGACCAGGCAGAAAAAAATTCACTGTATCAGGAGGCAAAAACATCACAATGAACACAAACACACACAGCACCATCAGCTCCTCTGTGAATTTCAACAGTAATATCAGAAAATGTTACAAGGACAATTAAAGGGACTCTCTACAACAGCATGCTGTAGATCTCATGCTTTTAGAACTCAACTTGTTGTAACACACAGCAAGTTAGGCATGTGGCTGGTAGTACTTACTGTTTTAAAGCAACCTTGTACAACAGGAAGACAGTTGTAACGTTCAAAAAGGTAATGCATACAGAGTAGAGATGTGTTGGGACATGGAAAATGTTTTGAGCATCTTTTTTATTGTTACTTTTACATGCTTTCCTCATGGGGCCTAGGACACTTCCAAATTCCCCCTCTACTCAGAGGAAGTGGACACAAAATACTGCAAAAATTGGGCAAATGTATTAAATCATATTCTGAAGTATGCATGGCAGAAATATGCTGGTTATTTCTTAAAATGGAAACTCAGATTTAACCTCATTACTGGATAATGAAAGCTGATTAGCATAACAAGGAGAAACACTACATGTGTGTACTTTCCAGTGTCATATATGAACAGCACTATTATTTCAACTGTAAGAAACCACCTGGATGTAATTTGGGAACTCTATGAATACTGGTGAACCTAATGCAGCTTCTGACCAAGAAACCTCTTTCAGACACCAAAAAATTCAATTCACAAAACAAACATGAAACTTAGTTCTGATTGTAAACAGCAATACCTTTTATAACATGATGGTTAGAAGTAAGATCTGTTCAAAAATAGTACCGAAAAAGTTATGTTTCAGATGCTTTTGAATGCTTTCTCTGTCTGAAAAACGTGTCACTGGACTCCTGCCCTATTTATTGTTTTTTGTGAATTAAATTGGCAGAAAGAAATGGTCTGAAAGGGATATCCAGGCAGATTAAACTGACAAGCATGATACCCAGTCAGGCACCAACCCACTCAGTGTTGTTATCAGGACTGAGTTCCGTCTGCTCTAAATCCCCTCTCAACCAAAGTTGCAGTATATACAGTGAAGGTTCAGAAGCACAATTCCATGCAGCTGGGAGTGTAAAGTCTTTTATTGCTATGGTAATTCTGCTTACATAGCCATTACAGTTATCGAACTCAAGGCATACCTGACCCTTCCTCACTCTTGATCCCTAGGTGTAAGAAATTGGGCAAAGAAGGGAAGAGACCGGCGTGGTTGAGACAAGAGATGCTGGTCAAACTAAGGAGGAAGAGGGAACTGCACAGGCAGTGGCAGCAGGGACAGGCATCCTGGGAAGAGTACAGGGACGCAGTCCGGTTGTGTAGGAATGGGGTCAGGAAGGCCAAGGCGCGGCTGGAGCTAAACTTGGCTAGGGATGCAAAGAATAATAAGAAGGGATTCTACAGGTATATCAGCCGGAAAAGGATGGTTAAAGAAAGCGTACACCCACTGATGAGTGAGACTGGCAAGCTGGTAACAGCAGATGAGGAGAAGGCTGAGGTACTCAACCCCTTTTTTGCCACAGTCTTCACTGGCAGCCTCTCTCCTCACCCCTCCCGAGTTGATGGATGGCCTAAGGGGGACCATGAGGGTAAAACCCCTCCTGCTGTAGGAGAAGATC
>NW_009258669.1:248009-264508 GCF_000687185.1 Egretta garzetta
GAGTACTGCGTCCAGCTCTGGAGCCCTCAGCACAAGAAGGACATGGAAGTGTTGGAGCGGGTCCAGAGGAGGGCCACAAAAATGATCCGAGGGCTGGAGCACCTCTCCTATGAGGACAGGCTGAGGGAGTTGGGCTTGTTCAGCCCGGAGAAGAGAAGGCTTTGGGGAGACCTGATTGCAGCCTTTCAATACCTAAAGGGGGCCTATGGGAAAGATGTGGACAATTTTTTTAGTGGGGCCAGCTGTGTCAGGACAAGGCGGAATGGTTTTAAACCAAAGAACGGCAGGTTTAGACTAGATAGAAGGAAGAAATTCTTTACAATGAGGGTGGTGAATCATTGGAACAGGTTGCCCAGAGAGGTGGTGGAGGCCCCATCCCTGGAAACATTCAAGGCCAGGTTGGACGGGGCTCTGAGCAACCTGATCTAGTTAGCGGTGTCCCTGCTCCTGCAGGGGGATTGGACTAGATGGCCTCTACAAGTCCCTTCCAACCCCAAACATTCTGTGATTCTATGATTCTATGATATGATTCACTCTCCTCGTGGCCTCTCTTCCTGTGCCCTGTAGCTGGTGCCATACCCTTCTGGTGGTGGCACGCCAGAACTCCCCTGCTTCAAAGTCCCCCAGGGTCCTAGGTACCAGCTTTCTGTGTAACAGCAGTTGCAGCCAGCAGAGGTGACCAAGTTTGGCATCTACAAATCCTCCTTCAAAGAGTCCATGATCAGTGCTGAAAACTGCTACCAGAAGGCCCTCTTTGTAACAGAGGCCTTATTCATAACAGAGGGCCACTTATTTTGTAAAGCAAAACTGAGATGGGCTCTAATGAGTTCAACTCTATTTCCTTTACCCAAAGGTTTGCTATTCTCATATGACCCCCTGGGAAGGCCTGATTTCTCACCACTCAAATGGGAACCAGTGTCAGACTGACATTCCTGAATGGGCTCTCTGGTGTTGCTGTCTCCTTTTCCAGCCAGACTTACATACCAGAAAGGTACTTTGTTCCTGTTACTTTGCCAGCCTCAGCTCTTCTGGGCAAACCAGTTTGCCCAGCTCAGCAGGAGGTCTGACAAGCCCTGCCTACTTCCCACAAAAGCCATCAAAACCACATTTCAGCTTCAGCTATACAGCCTCCAGTGAAACAAAGCCAAATTTGGTTGTGAAAGAACGCAATCTGCAGACAGTAAAAATGCTGCACTGCAGCTCTGCTACACAGAGACACATCGCTCTGCTACACAGAGACACATCTTTCAGCACTGCAGTTAACAGCAGAAGTCCCTGAGGAAGGCTACACATATACATATACATATATGTGAGGAAGGCTCCACAAATGTCAGCATGACACCAGCCCCAGTCCCAGCCCCATGCTTGGAAGCCACAGTGCAGACACACTCCCCCCAACCTGGACAGACTTCACAGCTTTGTGCACACTTTCAGTCTGGCACATTTCAAACTCCAGTTTGGAGATAAACAGGTTCTATCCATACTTTGGCAACAAATCTTGAAATCACAGCAGAGGAACAAATATTTTCCTTAAAGGCTTTTACAAGTAATTAACTTCATGATAATTCTAGTGTTGCTTACCATTTTGGTCTGTTTCCTAGGTCTATCACCTGACAAATTAAAAATATTTTCTGCATAAGTCTCTTTGTGTCTGTACTTCACATCACAAACATCTGTTTGCTTAAGATGAACTCCTCAAAATAGGAAAGTTTTTAGCAGAGGGTCCCTTCAGGTTCACAGCCTCCACAACTCCAAGCAGTTGGGGATGGCAGTTGCAAGGCCTGTAAAGTCCATTGCTAGAATTTCTAATACCACTTAGACCAATACTGTGTTCTTCAGAGAAATCCACCTCGGCTAAGAACTGGAAAAACTCCCACCTAGTCTAGCTACATTAGCTAGCTACATTACAGAACCACAGCACACAGCAAGTCAGAAAAGCACTTCACACAGCAGAGGGTCAATACTTCTCCAATGCAAACTTTCCACTGTTTCAAACTTAGAAGTTGGACCTCTTCTTTCCTCATTTTAAACATTTATAATTCCTAGGAGTTAAGTACTAGAGACACCAGTTCTGGAGACACCAGATGAGACACCAGCTTGAATCTATGCTTACAGCCAATCCTTACATATTTCTTTGTAACAAATAACCAGGTACCTAAGACATGCTAAGTTATAATGAATGACAGATGCAGTCAAAGAAATCTAATCAATCTCAAAAATGTTTACTCTCTTAGCATTTTAAAACAGATCTCTGTGTGTAAGGAATTCATCCATACCATAATACCTTTCAATTAAACTTTTTAGTCTGTTACTTTTTTAAAGCAATATTTTAGTTTAGTCTGCTTTCATAAGAGTTAACTACATAATGCTTAGAAGAATATTTACACATAGGCCAATCATAAAATCTCATATTGGATGGATTGTGCCTTATTAATTTACAGTCACATGTAGACAAACTAAAATGCACAGATGAAGAGAAAAATTTGACAAAACTAAGATTCTTTGTTTTTAAATCAACACTCAAAAAAACCACTTCAGGATTTACCTGATAAGGACCAAAAAAGTGAGCATTAAGATGATTACAGAGCTCAAAGACTTTACAAACACGAAATGAGTTATACACAAAAAGGCATGCAGTAGAAACTAACAAATCCATTCTCTGGTTCAATGAATTAAAAATCAGCCATTTCATATAATACGCACAATACATGAAGAATAAGGTCTAAAATTTCTGTATGCATACATACGACTCTTAAGACAATAACTTTTAAAACAAATAGTCCCATTTCCGTGGCTGCTGTATTACTAATTGAGAAATCTGTAAAGTGTGATCTCAGTGCAGACAGATGTGTACTGGTCCCACAGCTTGTATCTCGGTTGCTAAACAATGAAGCTTCTGGTTTAGGTATTTTGCATACCTTGAAAGAAAAAATACTTCCAGGTAGCACACAATCACCATCCTTGTGTCGGAAGCTCACAATAATTCTGATATTACCCTTAGCCTTTGGAAAACTATCAAAACTGTGTAAACTCAATTCACAGAATCCCTGTACTACACTAAATGACAGAAACAAGATACAGACAGATAAACAGCCCTAAAGAATTCCACCTTTGAAGACTTGTCACCAGTTCAAGCATTTGTTCCTTCCTGCCCCTTTATGAAGTCCAAGGCTTTTATTTACCCTCTCACCTTCAAACAACATCTTCTTTGCTCAAAAGTAGCTCTAACCTCGAACTGTTCAAGAACACATACAAGAATGGCTGAACACGCCTTCAGCCAAGCAAACACTGGACAGGTTGGCAAAAAGTAACTGGAAGACTTTCAGCTAGCACAGTCAGCAAGAATTCAGTTTCCTTGCAGGAGCTCTTCAACAGCAGTCTGTAGTCACTGTAGCCCAAACATGGCATCTGGCCTACCCCAGAAGCCTAGAAGGATTGGGATGAAATAGGAAGCACACCATCCTTCTTCCTTGAGGGCAGAAATGCACACACAGCTAATAGGAGAGGGTGCTGGATGATAGGGAGCAGGTGTCTGAAGGTGGGAGAAGAAGAAATCCCAAGGAGATGTAAGAAGGTAACAGAGTTGGACCAGGTGTCAGGTAGAAGGATGAATGAGAGAGTCTAGACATAGATGCAGTACTGTGTGACAAAAGCAAGCAGAAAAGATGACCGCAAACAAAAGGGAGAAAGATGGGCAAGGTACAGATGTGGTGGCAGAGGGAAAATGGTGGAAAACCCTCCAGAATCTGGAATGGAGAATAGAGAAATTCCCTGGAAAACAATGCAGAGAGCAGCCTAAGACCCACTGCAAATCCATTGCTTGTGGCTCTGCACAGCCCTTACATGTGCTGTGGGTAGCTTGTGGATCCCTCCAGGTATCAGACACCCTATCTCTAACAACCATGCTGCTGTGTAGTAAGGCTCACCTGTCAGGAAGTGGAGCCTGCACATATGCTCTAGGCAAAGGCAGCACTGCTGCCATCATAGAGACACATAAAAAGGCTGAACTGTGGCAGACACCAATGCCATAGCATAAACCCAAAGCAGAAGGCTTTATGCCAGACTGATATTCAGCATCTGCAGAACAGCCATTGTGGCACTGGAAACCTAGTGGTACACGTCTCTGTTGATTAGCCTTTCCTGGCACACAACAGATTATCTCAAACCATAGCCAGGATCTCACAGCCAGGCTATCTCCCAGCACAAGTCTTCCTGTGAGCATTTTAATTGGTCTGGCAAAAGGGATGACTCAGGTCAGGCAAGTCTGAACCAAAGCCTGCTTTAGCCAGGCAGAGCTCAGCAGTGGAACTGTGTATCCTACTAAAAGCCACACAAGCAGGTTAGACTTCTGTGTTGGAATACATGTTCTTTAGGGAGGGACACTAATTTACCTGCACAGCATCCAGCAGAACTGGATGCTGTTTTAGATCCAGGCTTGAAAGAACTATCAGAATATGCTTAATGGGAAAGTGATTAAGCCTGGAACTCCATAAGATTATTAACAGCTCACACGTCAGGGCAAACCATGCTGCTAGGAAGTAGAAATCAGTTTTCTCTAACCTCTTCTGTTCCATAGCAGCCCAACAAGAGGAAAGGGGATGCTGAGCACGAGATTTCTTTTTAAGCAGCTGCTTCAGGTTCATCCATGTCTCTTGCTCCCACCCATATTTCAGAGGATGGATACTGCAGACATCAGCTTGGCTTGGAAACAAACCCAAATCAACCACAACCTAAAAATGTAAGAACAAATGAAGAAGAGAGGCAGAATCACTCTCACAACAGATCACCACTGCTCTACTCCACTGTCCTAGAAGAGAAACACATTTCTGTCACCCACATCTGACTACCTATTAGGGAATCAGGTCAGAAACACCCAGTCATCACAACAGGCTCTGCTCAATATTATCTGTTCAATACAGAATTCTCAGTCAATTCTGTAGTGTGGCAATATGACACCACACAAAACTGCAAAATCATAGAATAATTCAGGTGGAAAGGGACTGTGTGAGGTGTCTAGTCCAACCTGCTAAAGGCAGAGTCTGCTATGTGGTCAGATCAGGTTGTTCAGAACTTTATCCAGTCACCCCTTCACATAGGATGAAAAAATCTAAAGATGGAGACTGCAAAAGCTCCCTGGACAATATGTTCCAATGCTTGGCTGTCCTTGCAGAGAAAAAAAAAAAATTTCTCATGTCGAGTCAGAACCTCTCCCGATTCAACTTATGCCTTATATCCCCCATCACACACCTGCTCAATTGTGAAGAACCCGGCTCCATCTTCTTGAAGATCTCCTCATAGGCATTGTGAAGTTGCTATTACACCCCCCACCACTCCCCCCGAAGCTTTGTCTTCTCCAGGCTGAGCAAGCCCAGTTCTCTCAGCATCTCCTTACATGTCATGTGCTGCAATTTTGGTGGCTCTCTGCTGACATCAACATTTATCAACGTCTTTCCTGCATCAGAATACTGGACACAGCATTACTCATGTTGTCCAAGAAATGCAAAGGAAAGAGGAACAGTCACTTTGCTTGATCTACTGGCTACATTCCTGTTCACACGGGCCAGGATGCTGCTAGCCTTCATCACTGCTGGGGAGCACTGCTACATTTAGTCCCCACTTTCCCCTGGGACTCCTTAAGCAAAGCTGTAACCCAGCAATCAGGCCTCGGTCCATATGATTGCACATTTCTCCAGCCTGTCCAGATTTCTCTGAATGACAGCTCTGCACACACACACCCTCCCCACCATTTGATATAATTCCAAACTTCTCCTCCTCCTCTGTGTTACTGATAAAGATGCTGAACAGGAAGGATTCCAGAACAGATTCCCTAAGGAATCACCCTTGTGACCAGACTCCAGGAAGAGTATGAACCAATAAAGCCCTACCCTTTGCGATCAATGACCCTAACAGGTTTTCGTGCATGTAGTAGTCCACCCATCTAGGTTACACCAATCCAAACCAGGTAACACAGTTGATGCCATAGCACAACATGCTAAAGGCTAAAGTCAACATAGATGACACTTACAGCTCTCCTTCCATTAACAGATCTAGTAGTTTCAAAGAAGAAAGCAAACAGGTTTGTCAAGCAGGATTTACCCAGGGTAAATGCACACTGACTACTAATCATTGCTCTCAGGCTTCTTCCATGCTCTCTCAGAGCCACATCTCTTTTCTTCCCTTATCATTCTCGCAATCATCACCACACACAGCTCTCCTTTCCAAGCTCCCTGCCAAGCTAACTCCTAAAAAGGAAGGGGCACTACCCTGCTCCTAGACACAGCTTTTCGCTAGAACATGCCATTGAGGGGAAAATCACAGAGCATACATGACTCTAGCACACATCTTGGAACATGGTCAGACCACCTGATACAGCTGGGCTTTGCTGGGCACACAGAGGCTCTACAAGAGAAAAAGCCTTGTCCTCTACAATCACATCCTCACTGAATGAAGCCCACGTCAGCCATTTCCTCAAAGCAACAGAAAGGGAAAAAAAGAGCAGTGTAGCCAACACCAAGCACAGGTATTCAGAGAGACAGAAAACATTTGATGCCAGATCTCTCTGACTGACAAGTTCTGATGTGGGAAAACTTCAGCAGTTCAAAAGGAATAATCCCAAAACAAGTTCTACATATCCATAGAAATGATTGCAATTATAATGAAAATACTCCAAATACCAAGAAACTCATCACTAAATAGAAGGATGTTACTGCATGCACATTGCAGAGCTATTTTTTGACCTGCCCCACAGCTTAAGGACCTTGCAAAGCAACTCCCTTATCTTAGAGCCACTAGACAATAAACACTATCTACATCACATCCATTAAATTGGAAGAGGCAAGGAGTGGGAGAAAAAGCAGTTTTACTAACATGAACAAAGTGCTGAGATGGTTGACCACATGTCAGCTGAAGCACCAACAAAAAGTGCAATATTGCACATTTCTGCAACAGGTGAAGATTTGAGACTACCCATATTTGCTTTTCAAAGATTTCTGCACGGACACACACACCAAAAGAGCAGAATTACTTGAATTCTCCCGAAGGCAAGTACATATATGATGAGTGTGAGAGAGAATTTCCTGGTTGGGATCTAGGAATCCTACCTGCTAGAGCTGGGATGGTGACTTTGTTCCACTCCCATGGCTGATCATATTCCTCTGCAGGCCTGTCATCATCTTGTGGCAATTTGCTTTCTCGTAAATGGTGACTCACCACACTTTCAGAATCAGACTCCACACCACTGCCTTCTGGTTCATAGGGTGTGTCATAGAGCTGCATGTTTTTCTGATGGGGCTTCATGGCTTCCTGCTTCTGAAACTCTGTTGGCAAGAAAGAAAATTGCATCAGCATTGCTACTAACCATGCCTTATCATCACAGTCAATAATTTTAGAGCATTCAGCTTCAACGTGGTATGTATATGTCTGTCTTCCAGTACCGTGAAGCCAGCCACTGCTACAGCAGGAAGTGTGCATTTCTGAGGAACAGAAACCATGATGCTACCAAATCAAAACTTAAAAAAAAAAAAAATAAAAAAAAAATCCACAAACCAAACCAAACCATTCATTTTAAGTGCCAAACACCGCTATAACACAGAGTCCTGGTGTGTGAGTATACTTCAATACAGGAGCCCATGATCAATGTTTTTCTTTTATCCACAGGACCAAAGCATCAGACTGCACAGAAAAGAGTACCTGTAAATAGAAGGTGGTACGCTACTGATTCATGGCTCATGTTCAGAGACCGCAATTAGAAAAATTACAAATATTTGATCCTAAAGCAGAAAAGTTTCTCTAAAAAAACCCTAAAACCTAAGGAGACTGAAGAAATGAAAGAAGGAAAATACATGTATTTTATAATGTATGCGTGTATACACATACATGCTTATACATGCATACTTACAGACAGCCTCTTTTATAAAGCTTCCTATAAATTTGGTTGAAAGTCCGTCTTTTACTTAATAAGTGGGAAGAATATTTTTAAATAAAAGTAATTTTACTAAAAGTTAAATCAGAAACAGTTCCTTTCAATAACAGGCAGCAAAGCTGAATCTGTACCACAAGCAGTATTAGCATTATGCACACCAATACCTCAGTGCAGACTTGATATTTAAGAATTAGTTGAAGCATTTCTCATGGTTTTCATGCAGTCTCGAACAATGTCACTTCTAAGCGCTAAAATAGTTACTGGAACAACCAGGGAGTCCAAAACTGCGTTAATTTCATTTTTATTTTTTTTTGATTTCTCACTTTCATTAATTTTATCCTTTGGACTCTTACTGCTGATAAAGAAAAGTACATTTTTACAGAATTATGGTCATTAAGTTAATTAGCTACTAAAAGAAGAAACAATTGGAGTTTTGAAAGAACTTATTTTGCTAGCAGCTGGAAGACTCCCATAAATAATTCATATTCTCACAGATTAGCAGTTATAACAGAATCAGGCTCCAGGAGTCTGGACTCCTCTGTAAAACCAAGAACCTGACCAGCAAGGTACTGAAACTGAGACATCTGGGAACACAAGATTATGAGATACAAGACTGAACTTGACATTCTTCTTCCCATTTGGAGAACAATTCTAACAAACACTCACATACAGAACAAAGCTCCACATGACAAGCAGATAACCTCATGGTAACCTTCCCAGCAGCCACTCTAAACCTCTTAATAGTCTTAAATAATTTAACATTGTTACTCATAGATGCACCATATTCCTGAGGTGAGTTTGGAGAGAATTAAGGGATATATCATCAAGAAAACAGAACAGCTATGAAAGAAACAACAAAAGGAAACTTTGAAGACAGTACTACTTGCTTACAGAACCCAGTAATTGAGCTTCTACAGCTTCCCTTCCAAGGATGCAACAGACAATGAAACAACCAGATTCTTCTAAAATGTACAGATGCCAATAGATGTCTCCTTCATCTCAAATTAACAGATGCAGTAACAAGAGGTCAAACAATCTAGTTGTACTCTTCAAAAAAAAAGTTCTGACTCACCAGTATGTCAGATTCCAAAGTGTACTGACCCACACATTTCAGGTGCAACTGTGATAAAATGCTCATCTTCACTTCAGCTACAGATTTCAGGACTGATGCAGAATTTAAAAAGACAGTCCTACCAGCTCTTCACGTGCTTTCTCTACCACCAAAGCCTTGTCCTAGTAAGTCAAGTCTGACTATGAAGGTAGCATGCTGGAAACAGTATTGCCATGCAAGGCCAGCTTTCAAAAAGCTAGCACTAAAATTGCCTTTACAAGGCAAAAGTACAAAGGGCTATCAACTTTACAAGGCAAAGTACAAGGGCTATCAACACCCTCTGTACCTGAGAAGCCCAAGAGCAGAACTCAGGACAGATGACCGAATTCTACCACTGGGATTTTACAGAGCACACTTAGTTGCACCTATGTCCACTCAACAGCACAGAGGTCAATGTAGAGTTGGTCATACTGGTAGATAAAGCTTCACCCTATTTCCTAAAGCATGGGATAAAATACTTGGCAATGTTCCTAACCCCCTAACAGCAAATAGTTGTTTTATCAAATATGTTGATAGAAGCTCTTGAATAAAAGTACAATGATTTTTCAAGGTCATTAACTTTGTTCAGATACATAGCTATTTGAAAGAAGCCCAGCAGATTGTTTATTCATTTATTTAATACCATTAACATGTAAACACTGTGCTGGAATAGGATTGTACAGAGCACAGCTGTCAGTTTTAAGAATTTCTGCCGCCACCCTATTTCTGGATTCAAACTACAGTTCTCCTCCAGATGGTTCTTTCATTTATGCCCTCTTCCCAGAAGTCAGCATTTAAACAACTTCAGTCCTAGCAACCTGGATTTAGCTACCTCCTAAACATATCAAAAATGCAACCTACTGTTAACTACGCAACATACAAAACTATAACCAACCTGGAGTGAATACCACTATGCTGCTATTCTCACTTAGCACATTTGCACCACTCAAATCTACTAGATAATTCCATCTGCAATGATCGTCGCATTGAAGCAACTTTATCTAGAAATCACAGATCTTTCTGGTATCAAGTTTTCAAGGCACACAGACAAGACATAATCAGAAAGATCTGGATGTTTAATTAAAGCAAGCAAGCAAACAATAATCCCTTGCTAAAGTCCACTATTTGCATCTTGTTTTCCTGTATAAAAACAATGCCCCGCAGGGAGCGGGAGTGTTGCAGCAGCTGGGGAACAGGCTAACCTGTTTTCAGATAGGATAGTCAGAGCAGAGTCATGAGCAGCACAACTTTTGAAGTGTGGATTCAAGTATTTTGTATCAAGAGCCTCAGAAGAGCAGTCCACAAAGTGTTTGGAGGACTTGCTGTAGCACACTGACTTCCTATAGATAAGCCTGGCACAAATAGAAGAGCATCATACTGAAAAAAAAAAAAAAAAGGTACCTGAGAACATAACTCAAGAACAAGGCCTGTTGTGGACAACACCCACTTGTATTCCTTATATTCTCTTATGTTCCTGAAAAACTGAAGTTATCAGTACAAGTAGAAAGAAATTTTGAAAGGCTCAGGCTCACATTAGAGAAGTACCGGTGAATACCTGATGCTTCTCTTCAGACCTTATCCCAACAGCCTGTCTCTAGTAGGTGAACACCACATCAGAAGCAGGTCTTAAATACAGAAAGCCAAGTCTCATCTAGAGTTCTTGTTCTCTATCAGGAGACAGGTCTTGCTGAACTGGCCCTAATCTCTGCTCTCCACAAGCTCTGCTCTTGAGGCTTCCAATGGAGAGCCACTGGACCAACATGTAACTGCATTAAAGGCCAGTGAGCTGTTTGGACTGGGTATATGGGTACGCTACTTATCAACCAATAACTTGCCAGTTTGCCAGAGGCATAAGACAGATGCTGATGCAGAGATCACCCTGACACAAGAACATTTGCTGCCATTGAGTCCATTTCCTTTCCCTCTCCATGAAAAGGTCAGAATTCTTAGCCAACTGCTTGCTTATTCCAAGCCTCACCATTAATATTTATTTTCACATCCATCTTGGCAAGATAATCTGGAAATATTTTAGAACTCGTGCTGCAGAATTCTCATTGTATTAGTACAAAGTCTATCCACCACAGAAGCTAAGTTTTACCTCTGCTCAACTTTCATGCCAGGCCACCAGAAGTCAAACAGCTTTCTGCTCTGCTTCTAGGTCCAGCTGGATGCCTCCAACTGCTGGGACACAAGAAAACACCAATAACATTGCAATAGCAGGGAGGGCTGTTTTGCTTTGAGACTGTAGCAACTGCCTCCCAATGCTCACTATTTCAGATTTTGCTGCAGGAAAACCTGGATATGAGAATATTTTCCTTGTCTTTCCTTCTGAATAGAAGCCAAGTGACTCAGAAGTGAGCCACTTTTCAGGAATGAACAACAGACATTTGTTGCTCTGCCATGGTGAGAGAGCTTAGCATAACTTCTTGTTATGAAAAGCAATGTCTTTAAACAGCCTGCATCATGACAGAAATCCTCATCAAGTCCAAGTATAGCTCATTACCCCACGAAGAAGCATTCAAAGCGACTTTACCTTCCAACAATCCTGATTAAGAAAGGCTATTAGGCCAGTCAGAGCAAGGGCAGGAGAGAAGTCCCTTTATGATAGGTATCAATAAATCAGCAACAAAATCCATTAATATCTTCCACAGAAAGTATGAACTGAAATAAAACAAACATGCAGGCACACCCTACCCAAGAGGACAGGAAGTACATTTTTTTCTTCAGGGTTGGGAAGGGGAGGGGAAGACGAGAGGTGGGTGTTGAAGTCGAGGGAGGCTGATTAAAAAAAACAAAACACAGGGGAAGAAAACCTAAACCCTGGTGGACTGGAAGAATAGCAGTAGTGCTTCCAAAGGACACAAAAACTGTCCTTGGATATGTATTTCTTTTATGGCAGAGACAAAAAAATATAAAAAAAAAGTTTCTCCAGTTCCTTGAAGTTTATTTTACAAAGCCTTCCCATCAACACCTACTTTTCTGTTAAATAAGCAGTAATGAAACAATATAACAGCCATCTTAAAATTGATAATTTCTGTAGACTTTAACCCTTCAGAGGTGCTTTGATGTTGCTTAGCTACTTACACCTTACACATTTCTTAGGAAGACATAGAAGAGGAGTAAGGATGGCCTTTTTTTTTTAGAAGAGGGGAAAGAGAATCCAGAAAACCTCCACAAGATTCTGTACATTTACTGCTGCTTGGCCACTAGACAACTCCAGATGTTGCTACAGCTAGTTCCATCATAATAATATCATAGAAACATAGAATGTTTTGGGTTGGAAGGGACTTGTAGAGGCCATCTAGTCCAACCCCCCCGCAGTGAGCAGGCACACCACTAACTAGATCAGGTTGCTCGGAGCCCCGTCCAACCTGGCCTTGAATGTTTCCAGGGATGGGGCCTCCACCACCTCTCTGGGCAACCTGTTCCAGTGTTTCACCACCCTCAGTGTAAAGAATTCCCTCCTTATATCTAGTCTAAACCTACCCTACTGCAGTTTAAAACCATTACCCCTTGTCCTGACACAGCTGGCCCTACTAAAAAGATTTTCCCCATCTTTCCTATAGGCTCCCTTTAAGTACTGAAAGGCCGCAATCAGGTCTCCCCAAAGCCTTCTCTTCTCCAGGCTGAACAAGCCCAACTCCCTCAGCCTGTCCTCATAGGAGAGGTGCTCCAGCCCTCAGATCATTTTTGTAGCCCTCCTCTGGACCCGCTCCAACACTTCCATGTCCTTCTTGTGCTGAGGGCTCCAGAGCTGGACACAGGACTCCAGGTGAGGTCTCACCAGAGAAGAGTAGAGGGGCAGAATCACCTCCCTCGACCTGCTGGCCAAGCTTCTCCTGATGCAGCCCAGGGTACAGTTGGCCTTCTGGGCTGCCTGCGCACGTTGCCGGCTCATGTCCAGCTTTTCATCCACCAGCACCCCCAAGTCCCTCTCAGCAGGGCTGCTCTCGATCCTTTCTTCGAGTGTATATGCTGCTTTTAGTCACGGCCACAGCCTGCTAAATATATGCCACAGAGCAGCCTACTCCATTGAAATCAATATGATTGCTAGGACATAAAGATGGTCAAAGGAGGATAAAGGTGATAGAAGTTTCAAGGTGTTCCCATTGCCTCTCGGTTTGTTTGGTTTCATTCTCCCCCTTCTTTTGCGTTTTTGCTGAAGTCCTTCCCTCCCAGCACTGTGCCTGGCAGAGAGGAGAGGGAGAGGGCTCAGCCAAGTGCTCTGGCCCTCCATCAGCAAAGCACTTAAGTGCTTGCTTGTTTGTAGCTATTTAAGCAGTGCCATTGACAGAAAGCCCATAGTACACAGCCCTCAGGATCCTAATCAAGGCTAAACGACACGTGTGAGATCTGAAAATGCAATTTTTTTTCTTCCCAGCAGTGATACAAGAATTGCCAAATGCACAAAGCTGTCCTATTGAAAGGCGGACTATCTGGGTCCTCTCCTAGGTGCGCTAGGGCAAGCAATACAGCTTATCTAGTTTCGGTTGTAATTATATAAATATATTATATCCTATCATATCATATTAGATAATGCAGCCCAGAGTACGGTTGGCCTTCCTGGGCTGCCGCGCACGTTGCCGGCTCATGTCCAGCTTTTCATCCACCAGCACCCCCAAGTCCCTCTCAGCAGGGCTGCTCTCGATCCTTTCTTCCCCCAGCCTGTATTGATATTGGGGGTTACCCCATATATCCATGGCTTGCTTGTAGATTTTCTTGCCCTTTTTTGAAGAGGAATACTGACCTTTGGGATTCAAGGACCATTGTTCCATGGGCTAAATGGAGCAACTAAAGTGGCAACAATACAAAACAGAGGCTTCAGCTCAATTAAAATCTGTGATTCTCATTCCATACTCTGAAGCTTGTAAGCTGTGTAAAAGAGGATTAATTCCTTGTGGTAATAGGGAATGGAAGCCCTGTTGGAATCAGACTGCAGTGCAGGCATTTTCATGTACACCTGTTCGCACAATGGTTCTCACCAGCCCATGACACAAACCACAGTGTCCCTAAAAATCTGTTCTGAGATTAGCACATGCAGAACCAATGCTCACTGAAAGACATTCTAATACCAATGTGGTGGCTACGTTAAACACTTTCCAGTGTCAGCACAGAGAAGCTTCCAGCAGATATCACTACTGTTTCCTGCAGTAAGATCAGTCTTGTGGCTGCTACTGATGCTCACAATGCCCTTGCCAGCTCTCTTCAGGCACACAATCTCACACCTTCACAGGAATCACCTTGAGAGGGGAAAGCAGAAAAAGAACAAGCCATTCGTAATGCCATTCACTGCTTACACAGAAGGAAGACATTTTCTTGAATCTTGTCTGCCTGTGAGAGTCTCTGCTTACTGAAGGCTTACTCAAAAGGACTGAATGAGATAAACACTGATCAAAAAGATTTTTAGTGACTATAAATATTTACCTATATTTATACATTCAAGTTAATATTGCAAGGGATATCTAGATGTGAATAAAAGTGAGTTTATTAAAACCAAGGCAAAATATACAACTATTTCACTGATAGGTGGAGGTTTAAGTTCAGTGAGAATTACGCAGAGAGGAGTGACCTTTTCTGCATGTAACTAACTTTGAACATGGCCTTACTTAGGACGGGGGAGGGGGCAGAGAAGAAGGGGAAGTGGATAGAGTCCTCCTTCCAGACTTAATTGCCCTGTGATACATAGTGCGGAAGAAGTTGCCTGCAGGAACAATATATAAGGCAGACTGAGACAGTAGACTCATGTAGCCAGAAGAGCTGCTGTATCTGATTCAACAAAACCAGATGAGATGTCCTCTCTGCCAGATGAGATGTGCTCTTATCTTCTTTCAGCCACCTGCTAGCATTCCCCATAGACAGTACAAGGCAAGGAGGACTGCTGCTTAAAAACTCCTGGAATAGATTTCTTCCACAGAGATTGTGTCTACATGGTGAAAAGCAATACAGAATTGTGAGTTGCACATTATTTCTAAAGAAACATCTAACCATGAATGATTGTGTCACTATGATTAAAAACCAAAACAAAACTGAGAGTTCAAAACATAGCCTGAAGCTTCCCTGATGACTAATGACCATTATCTTTGTTAGTAATTTTTCAGAAAAACGCCACGAAAACAAAGAAGTTAAAGCTTTGGAAGTGATATATGATGCATTTGCAAGAGATCTTTCCCTCTGATTAGGATTACAAAAAGAGCAGGCACTATCAGTACTCTGTTTCCTCTTTTAGCATGGCTTAAAAGCCACACGGCATCTGCATACTAAACCATCTGGGTTTTTCCTGTTCACTGAAAGGACCAGCCACAGTGATTATTTGCCACAGTGATAATTTGCAATTTTGCAAATGGAAAGTTGCTAGAAACAGTGATCAGCCACAGTGATTATTTGCAATTTTGCCCACTTCGACTTGCTTTCCTGAGGGAAGTGTTGTCCTAGTTGCAATCTCTCTGTTCTATCACTTGAGCTACTGGCACAATCTGATCAGAATCTGATCAGTACCTAAGCACCTAATGAAGATGAATCACCATTTGTTGGACATAAATATCTTCAGATATGACTCCAAATGTTAGAATGGGAGATTCACTAAACTCAAAGTCCATCATGGTCCTGCACAGACATACAGCAAGGATTATTAAACGTAGACATGAAACATGGTCTATATTTGCTGTTCAGCTCTGGAGACAAAATGGTTTAATTTAGAATTCTACTTCCACGTGAGTAGGCCAAGAAAGCTGTGCAGTTGTCATCACATCCAGCCACAGAGTTTTGCTCTTCACAATCCAAGGCCTTGCATGCCGTAAAAGACAGATGACTTCCTAGCACAGAAAAAATGACAGGGATATGAACATTGAGATTACTGGGAAAATGTTTCAACTCATCCCCTTTGGCCTCTGATCCCTTTACAAATCGAGTCAGCTCAGCAAGTGATTGATGGAAGGAGTAGCTAGTACCTAGCACTTGTAAGACTTCAAATAACTCTACAATGAGCTGTCAAGCTGCTAGCATTCAGTACCTTGCACACATTTGCAGATTTGTCTGTAGTTATACTACTCAGGCAAACCCTGACTAGATTCCAATTCTTAGTTGAAAGCCAATTTACAGAGTAATCTGTTAGTAATGCAGTGTTGGTTTTTCCCCCTTGGGCAGCAATTTTACACAGTATAGGATGTGAAGCAGTGTTTGCATGTATGCAGCTGTTGATAAAATGCTCTAAAGTATACAGTCTATCACATCATCACTCAAGAGCATTTGTGCTTACACAGATACCTAACCATAGCAAATAAATCTGGTTAGCATTCAGCAGAGCATGATTAAGAACAAACTCAACTGTTAGGGAAAGCAAACGACAGACGTAGGAACACCATAAATCAGTCCTCTTCTTCCCTTCTTGCACCAGAAACATCACAAATCATGAAGAGTAACATCTGGTATTTTCTACTTCAGTCATCAGAAAATGTCATGTTATAAAAATTCATTCCAGTCATGATCCTG
>NW_009258669.1:264555-281468 GCF_000687185.1 Egretta garzetta
TTAAACCACTAACCAATGGGCATGCAAACATTTCCAGTGATCAAAGCCACACCCAGAGAGACAACTGTGGAAAGCTGGATTTTTTGTTGGGTGTTTGTTCTTTATTTGTCTTTAAAGAAAGATATAAAAAGATCCTTAAAAAAAGTGATTAGGAGAGGCTGCCTGTTAATATGCTCTACATTCTACCATGATGCCAAGTTTTCTCAGTGATGGTGCATCTCACAACCAAAGGAAATGGCAATAAAATGTGCTATTCAGCCTAACACACAAAAGCAATGGTGTATCTGAAAGACACCATCTTTTTTCCCTTTGCCTCCCTCTTCCCTTTCTATTTCAGCTGAAACAGCAGCACAGACACCTTCTAGCCCACCTCAGGCTGCATTACAGCGATAACAGCTGCTGCAGGACTTGCTTAGGAAAAGCTCAAGAGGGCTCAGCTATGCCATCATGATTTTCTGCCTTGCAG
This sequence comes from Egretta garzetta, assembly GCF_000687185.1. NCBI lineage: Eukaryota > Metazoa > Chordata > Aves > Pelecaniformes > Ardeidae > Egretta > Egretta garzetta. Next base: position 265,022 of record NW_009258669.1, read on the forward strand.
ACCATCCCAGCCAAGTGCAACTGTTTGACAGACCATACAAGAGCTACAATAGCACAAGAGCCACAAAGCCCACTGCTTCTTCACATAGCTTTTCAAATTACCCACGCTACAAAAAATGAATGCAGAAGTCAAAGCAAGCCCAAAATTCCTTCAGGCAAGCCCAGTTTGCCTAGTTTGTTCTTAATTGCTAGTCTGACCTACAACAGCATTGGTTTTGCATGCCTAAATCCTGCTTCATAAAACCAAGCTGTATGCGAACTCTCCCACTCCATGCCAGCAACACATGAAACTGAACAAGGCAGAACCAAGCACAAGCTCAGATGAAGATTGATTATTTCCAACTTCCTTTTGATATTGCTCAAGAAATTCAGTCACAGTAGCACAACACATCCCAGCAGCAAGCAGAAACACAATGCAGGCTTCCTAGACCTTTGCTTGGGTAGGCACAACAGAAAGCAATGCACGTATCAGCACACCAACACACACCAAAACAAGATGAGGCTTACCTGACCCCATCCAGAAAGGGCAGGCTTCTCCCACAGAAAATAGTCTCTAATAATTTTAGCAACCAGAATGATGATGAACAGCGGAGTTTGCATAGGTTTTGAGCTCCTCCAAAAGAGCACTTTCAGGCAGAATTCTTCACAGCCAGAAACTTGAGAAGCAGAGAAACTCTGTTGTTGCCAGCCTACAAAAAATGCAAGCTGCACAAAAGAAGTTGTGTTTCTGACTTCTTCCCACTGTAGTTCTAAGGTAATTTTATGACACTGCTGTGAAGCCACATTAAAATGTAGGCAAACTGATATGGCAAGATATTCAGTCTCCATGGCAAGCAGACACAGAACTGGCTGAACCTTCAACCCTCACTTACTTTTAAGGATAAGAAAAATCTCTTGTTTGGGTTACAAAACCAAAAAAGATGCAGGAGAAACTAGCTACCACATTACAGTTGATGTCAGAAACAGACTCCATTATTTAAGGTTTCATTCATGTTTTGCCACTAGAGACATTCAGAGCTTGGATGCAAAACCAACAAGCAAAAATTCTACCCATTTACCAGTGAGCTAAGCACAACAAATATGACAAAATATTACTGTTGAAAGGGTATCTTATTCCTTCCAAGGAACATGCTTAACTAGTATTTCCTGTACCATCTTGCTTGACCTTACTTAACTTTTCTGCAAAGTATAGAGGAAAAAACCAAAGTGATTGGAGTAAGAGCGAATGTAATATGAAGGGATGATTGAGAAAGTACTTCTCAAAAAAAAAATCCTCACTAGTTTTTTTTTTTAAAAAAAAAAAAAAAAAAAAAAAAAGGATCCCCAGCAGGACCTTTGACTTGAGAACAGCTAGCTGGGGAAAGGGTAGAAATACTTTCTGACTTTGTAGTGGATGTAATGTCCACTAGTTTTCTTTTTAAAAAAATAAATCTGAGTTAGGGTAGTAATATTTATTCCCAGGGTTGTAAAACTGATACCGGCTTGGTTATTAAAATGTTGCTCTTAAACATTTTCACACGGGCTTCAAACACTTCCTTTGGCTAAAATCCTCTTTGCAAAAGAACAAAAGGAAAGAGAAGAGGAAAACAAAGCATACCTTTGAAGAAGAGGCATATGGGTGAGACATATTATTGTCTTTTTTTTTGTCCTAAGTGCTGCCAGTCTCATTTTTTCTTTTAGCATCATAGTTCCAGCTCCAATTAACAAATCCCTCTAAAGCTCATCAGCAACAGTCCACGTCTCTCCCAGGCTGCTGACTCTTCATGTAACAAATTCTCTCCATTCTGCATTTGAGCAATGTGGCAGAAGAACAATAGAACTGGGACCAGTTTGAGAAGATTGAGGGCTGAAGTGATAAGTCAGTTAACTGGTGAGATGTACCACTGATGTCCCTCACCCAATAAAGTAACACTCCTCCTAGTCAGAGCCAACAGCAGGAGTTTACAGCGCTCCCTTACTTTTCCATACAGATGACAGCGGTATCAGTCATCTACACTTCCATCACACTTCCAGCTGGAAAGCACACAGAATTCCTGCCAACAGAGTCCAGACATGCACATACAGCCCCAGTCCAGCCTGCAAGCCCGTCTGGCCAGCCTCTGTTCCTTCATGCCAAGAAGGGATAGTGAACAGCTGTGAGGAATCATACTGTCTGCTGCAACAGCAACAGCATGCTGTCAGCATGTATATTCCCCATCCAGTGTTACCTCCAGAACACTGCAATATCTGTGGATGAGCCCCTGCTCAAGCTATATTTCAGCAGATTGCTTCTTTATACCTCACAAGCATCTGTCTGGTCTTTCCAGAGGTTAATTTTAAAAAGACCAACACTGAAAGCATAGTGACATGGTGGCAAAGCTGGACATGGACTGAGACCAAACAAACATGGATTCCCACAAGCTAGCCTGGAATATCCTGATTCTCACAGCCATTTCTCACTTTGACAGAACAGCTACAGATTAGTCGTAGGATCATCAGATAAATTAGGTTAAACAAGATCTCAGGAATTCATTTTGTTCAATCTCCTACTCAAAGCAGGGTCAGCTATGAGGTCAGACAAGATTACTCAAGTGCTGGTTCCTCAGTCCAGACTTGAAAAACTCTGGATGGAGACTACACAATCTCACTGGGCAACCTTCTCTCACCATTTGACTGTCCTCATAGAGAGAATATTTTTTTTCATTACATTCAGTTGGAACCTCTCATTTCAGTTTATGTTCACTGCCTCTCACACTTTCCAGGTGTGGAAAGGACAGAAGGAACACTGATGAAATCAGAAGAAATCACAGTCTACAGAGCTCTGCTTTCAAGGGAAAATGCAAAACAGTTTCATTTTTATTTTACTTGGTCCAGCTTAAGGGTTTACACAACTCACACATATATTTACAGGACAGGGAGAAGCTCCTTAGCTGCCACATGCCCTCATGCACAGACATGTTCTACATAAGAGATTCCTTCACAGCAAGCTGACATTCATCTTTTCTATCTTACTGGGTGGCCAGGGCAGTGAGACATTTTCAAATGCAACATATCTACTAGTGGGTAGGGGCTGGGGGAGAAGTATGGAAGAGGGATGTGGGGAGACTAAAATGACCTTGAATGGAGTAGCAGCAAGTTGCTTAATCCAGCAAGATATGAAATGAGAAAACAAGGAGCACTTTCACCTTTGTAGGCCAAAAGATTTCCAAGATGACAGATTTCTAAAATGACAGATCCTCTTGGACCACACAGACCTCAGTGCTACTCAAACTGCTGCTGACAGCATCCCTATCTTGAAGGGACAGGCAATTCACATCCAGTATTAAAAGGAGCAGTGTTCTTAAGAAAAGCAGCCCAAAAACTTGAAACTTGTCTGGGGTTGAGGAGGATGGGGGTAGAGGGAGAGGGAAGACCTGTGATAACTGGCAGGCTAAGACAGACACAGAATCAAACAAGTGTGTTAAGACACTTAAATATAACCCTCTATGCCAAAAGCAATGCTGTATTCAAACCACATACAGGCACCAAGGAATAAGCACCATCACGCGTTACAGATGTTGCTTGCATTAGGCATGCAGATAGGTTTTGTCTAAGTAACCCTCTTGATCAAAGTGGCTTGAAACTACTGTTTCTTTATCAACATTATGCAGGGAGTCTTCCAAACTGTGGGCAAAGGTTTAATAGCATTTTGAACTCAATGGTTACTCTTTGCCGAGCATCCATTCCTTCACTTTGCTTTTTGTGGAAAAACACAGGCCAGATTCATCAGACACTGAGCAAGTAAATTGCATGAATAAAGTTAAATTCCTTCCACATGCACTCTCACCTAGTCTATTATAATGCTGACCTACATTTCCAAAGTTCTGGACATCTTGTTCCCATTATTTTGGGTGTAAGTTCTGTCTTAATGGGAAAAAGCGGCAAGAAACTGACCCCCCCCCCTTCAATTTGTATTCAGGCTTGTGATTCAAATTTCACCATTCAGTCCATTTCCAGACTACATCAAGTCATAAGAGCAAGATGAGGGTGTTGAAATGGGGGGGAGAAGGAAAGGGAATTACATTTAAATCTTGGCTTAAGCCCATTCTCGACAATATGTTTGTACACTAAAACTAAGCAAAAAAATTCTATGCATGCAACTGATCCATTGAGTGGCAAGACAAAAAGTCTCTCTCTTTCTAAGTCTTATTCCAGATCAAGGTCGGGGATGGTTACTCTTTCAGGAAAAGGCCAATTTTACAGTTACACAGCTGTACAGAGTAGAGATGAAGACTTAGGTTTTTATTTTCATGCATTTGCAAACTGGTATGCACTATTCAGAGCAGCAATCACTGCCATAATATTAAAGAGAATTAGGGAGAATGCCTTAAATTAATTTAGGGGAGGAGACCGATTTAAACACAGAGGAATGCTATTCATTTTATGTACAGCTGGTTTCCACCCCCAGTCATGCATCTAATTATAGCAACCACAACACACCAGTCTCTCCCAACATGGGAACTAAGACACTATACATTCTGACCTTATCTCCTCACACTCACTGATGGGGTGTGAAGTGCTCATGAAGACAGGTAGAGAAGTACCAATCAGCATTGCAACTGGCCTGTGTCTGAAGTGATATAGTTGCATGGCACGTGTGAGATTTATTGCTTTGCTCAGAGAAAAGGTAAGGACTTGTGTTGAAGCAGATCCAGCATTCTTTCAAACATGCCTCAATTCATGCACATCAGATCTAACGCAAAGGAAGACGTCCTCCTCTGTATTTGTCCACAGACAATTTCTTTCCTTTAAATCATTGCTGAATGAAATCTCTGTCCAAATTTCTAGTGCAGTAAGAAACACCTTGAAATAGATGCTGAAGCCCAGCAGGTTTCTAACTAAGATTACTTACAGCATATTTTAAAGAAGGACCACAGCTGTTCAGAAGGTATCTACAATCAGGCTAGCAGCAGGTGAGCCAAGCTCTATAAACACATAGAGTAACACTAGATCTGTGCTCCAAATGATGTGTATGTTCAGGATGCATCAGACATCCCCTTCTTTGTCAGCTCTAGGAAGAGCTTCCCAGGATTTCCAGCCCTTTAGAAAACTCCCAACATATAAATAAAGTCAATTTGTTACCAATCACAAGCTTACTTCTGTGTGCTAATGATCTTCTTCAAACCTCATTGCAAACAATGAGTTGAGAGCACATACACATCAAATTTCAAGAGTTAAGAGTTACCTTGTACTTTACCCCACATTTTTTTTTTTTTTTTATGAAAAACAGCTTAAAAATTGTTCTGAAAGAATGATCAGCATGTTATCTTATTCATACCATTTGGCGACAGAACAATGAACACAGGAGTTCTAGTGAGGAATCTATGATACCATATGAGATGGATTGATGATGGATAAATTCTCATTTTGGGCTTATTTCTAGTCATGGCTGTCCTGGTGTTAGAACCTTAAACAGAATCTAGAATTGGAACACACACAAATGTAGGAACAAGAGAGGAAGCTTGAAGTCTTTTGAAAATTATGCCAGATGTTGAGCTTAGTGGGCAAACACACTGCCTCCTGTGTGTTGGCTACAGCTGTTTGCCATGTTCAAATACAAGCAGATAGCAAATCCTAAACTGAGACACTACTGTGCTTAAAGATCACAGGTTGGCTTCCTAGGCTCAGTGACCTTCAATAGGCCAGAAATGTTCTTTCTAAACACCCCATGCTGTATGCGCTAACCCATGTGGCCTAATATTTATCAAAGCAATTATCTTTTTACATTATTTGCAGTGGTAAACTCGGCGCCAACAAACAAGATGCCAGAGGCCAGCTGTTAAAGGATTTTACAAGAACTGACTCACCACCATTGTGCTGTAGTGACTATTCAGATGAAGTTACATGTCTGGACAAAAAAAGGCCTCTACAGTTACAAGGGAAACTGACACCCAAGACCTTCTGAAGTAGGTGCAGGTTCATGGGAATGCTGTTTTCCGGACACTCCCAGCATTTCTGTGGTAGCTTGCAGCAAGACACAGCTACTGCTCCCAGCATGTCCATGGGGAGCTCTCAGTTAAGGCAGGTGCACTGCTTTTGCTCATCTGCCTGTCATGCATTGGAGATTCCACTGTGATTCAGGAACAGACTCTTACTGCAGTCCCTAGAAAGAAGCAGTGAAGTAAATGAAGGCATTTGCTCTTCTAGCACTGCCTGCACCTAGAGAGGAGGCTCAGCTTTCCACATCCACAGGGAGGGAGGCAAAGCACAAAATCCCTAGGCATGAGCTAGTTAAGCTTGTTCACTCTTCTACTGCATAGCCAGGATGATGTATATAGAGACAGGATGATAAATACAGAGAAAAAGAAGAAAGCAAGGAGGATCCTAACCTTGCGAGCCTGTGAACAAAGCTGTGAGTTTTCCTTTGGAATTCTCTCTAATATCCCCCTTGTTAAACCTCAGAAAAGCTCCTGTTGACAGAATCCTCACATTTATTAAGGCCTCTCTGGATGGTGGCTCTGCCCTCCCTTATCAAGCACTTCCCTTTGTTTATGTTAATCTTTGCTGATAGTGCAGATTCGTTATCACTCAGGTTGATGAATGCATTGAACAACACAGGCAAGACAACAGGTATCTCTGTGCCATGATCCTAATGCTCTAGAGCATCCCTAGAAATAATTTCCAGCTCTTCAGGTCCAGCACACAGATCCTTCTCCTGTACCAGTCACCCACCCCTGGAGCATGTATACGAGCTTCTTGGTTCAGTCTGCCATACACAAACCAGGCTTGTATGGGGAAAGACATGTTCTTTTCAGATTTAACTACATCTGGGAGACTTGACTTCAGCTTTCCATTTATGGTCAGAAGCCTTTCTGTGACTTATTTAGATCTTCCAGTCTTCAAGGGCTACTGCCAGCACGCTGCTGTATTGATTCGGGACTGACTCAATGCACACTGAGCACCTTTCCTGATCTTGCATGTCAGTGTATCCCACCTACAAGATCTAACATGCCCAGGTCCCAGGACAACTGTGTGACTAACCTCTTATTATAAATGCATCAATAACAAAACTGAATTCCTGCTTCCTCTAACACTTGCCTTTGACTGTCTGGAAGGATATTTTTATTGCCTTGAGCAGCCTCTAAACTTACCCTGAAGAGAAGAGAGGCAGTGTATATTATATCATGAGCGTTACGACAGCCTTCTGAAGACTGTTTGCAACACAGCATTTGTTCCATGAGGAATACATGGCATGTTACATCTCAGGGAAAGAAGCTACTTTCAGAAATGCTACCCACTGAAATACAAGAAGCGGGGTTTCTCCCTGTCTACTGTATCCCTGAGGCAGATGCATGATACAAAGGCCAGAACCCCATGGAGGGGCTGATGGTCCTGGTGCAGTGCTAGGTGATGCCTAAAAAAGCAAAGGAAAAGCATGGTGTACATCCAAACTTCCCGGCAGGACACAGACCTGAGGCACTTCCAGGCCTCTAAGAAATCAAGGCACCGATTACCTTAACTTTCAAACCACTGAACTAACTGAAGGGCTTAGCCTGCCCCAACTCTCTTTCACTACCCATTCTAGAGCACAGAAAACACAGCTCCTGATCTGAAAAAAGATAGCAGTGTTTTTGCCAACACACATCCGCTAAGGTAGGCATGCCCCTCAGACAACGCTTTTTCCTTCCCCTCTCACAGGATCCCCCTCACATTTTTGATAATGTGGTTTCAAATTAGTTTGAGACTTGAACTGACCATAATTTTACTATTATTCAAGTAAACCGATTTTCATATTATAGCATGTACCATGCTAGGCACCTTGTACTCAAAAAATTGTGAGTTGGTGGTAAGGGGCTCCCTTCAAAGCTAAGCAGCAAGTTAATAAGGGCAACAGATGCAGTCTATTATCTCATTCTTGTAGCCAATATTCTTTATCATCCCTTAAAATGATATAGTTCTTTGTGCAACAACTTGGCTGACAGCGTCCCTCTGTGTGATGATCCAGCACACAGATAGCTGTTGTATAAACTGCCTTGATTTGACATTTGATTGCAAATGTTTCATGCATTCTGAGGACTTGACTTAACTCTTTCTCAGAGGCAGAGATACCTGGAAGACCTGTGTCAACACAGACAATTGTCAGATGAAAGTGGAAAGGCACTATCCATTCCAGCTCACAGGGTATGCCTGGGACAGGGTCTCATGACTTTAAGGGGATTTTAAAGGGAAAAAAAGTACCCACATTTTTCCCCAGCATAGCCACATTAATGAATTAAGAGCACCTTTCCTCCTCTCAGGTAAGGGATTACCACAGAAAACAGACCCCTCTCCAGTATTTGACATCCAGTGCAGGCTGATGGGAGTAAGTACTCAGGTGGAACCTAACTTCTCTTCCCCTAGCATTCCCTGAGAAGAATGGATGACAGAACAGCCTGGATGTTACGGGCACCACAATTCTGGCCTGACAGTGTCTCAACTATTCACTTTGTTCAAATGCAGTGTGTCCAGCCTCTGCTCCTCTGCGGAACTCTCTTAAGCAGGCAGTACCTCCTACACCTGATCCAAGCAATGACACTTGGTTACAGACTCAGTAAGGGAGCACAGGCCTGTTTCTGTGATGGGCCACATGTAATTGCAGCAGCTATTGCAGCAGCTACAGACTGACACTAGGGGAAAAATAAGAATTAAAAGCTTGCAATAAGAAAGCAGTGGGAACACCATACTTGCAACACACTTGGGTAGACAGTCTAGCTCTTGCCAGGGAACAATGGGGATTTATACTGCTATTCCAAGAGAGAACAGAGTTCCTGCAGCTGTTAGACAGCTCAGATGTAAATTGGCACATGGGGTGGCAGCTTTATGAGGAACCCCAGTCACAGTAATGTTATCTTGCATTCTTTCTTCTTTCCTCTCCTCTTTGCCTTCAATCCTTCCTCATCTATATCTTGCTAGGGTGTGGTTATGCAGGCAGTATTAGCAATGCCAGTATCTTCTTAGCAGGTTACTGTTTTCTCTCTGGTCCATCTACTTCTCAGGATCCTTAGAAATCAGCATCTTCTTAGCTATCCCTACTTGTTTGCATGCATGCATGATAGCAGCCAAACCAGCATCTCATTCCATACATAGTCCAGGATACAGTATGTCAGATATTAAGATCACACAGAACTTCCTTCATACATCTGAATTTACTCTGGGATAACCAATCCCCTAACATGTTGGGGATAAGGCAAAGATACAATAGCGTTACTGTGGCTTTGGGTGCATGCTCACCCAAGCTGAGACTCACATCACACAGCACACCAGGAACTGGATTCCAGCTATTTCCTCTGAACCTCTGGCATGGACTTCCTGAAGACAGGACAGACACTTACGAATATCAACACAGGACAGCAGATGTGTTTGGCTGCCAGGAGATGACAGCTGCTTATAAATATGCATTCATTCTCAACATGCTCTACATTAGCCTCACGTCAAGCCCTTCCTCGAAGAGCCTTTCCAAACCTTGGCATAAAGGTTGCTTTCTTTCAATCAACATAACCACAAATCTGGGAGGACAGTATTTTTGGGGACACTATCAGCAGAATAAATTTCAAGCCTGATTAAACCCAATTCTAACCACAGACAGCATGGAATCGGAGAGACCATTCAACAGTTTATTGAAACAATCAACTTCAAGGCTTTTTTAAAAATTTTAAATTAAACATCAGCTGAGAACCAACTGCATCACGACTGTGAGCCCACAGAGCTTTCAGGGAGAAAGAAGAAGTTTTGAATGAACATATTGGTTATTTCAGACATCATACACTTCTACTCAGGTGTAAGCTTAGCTTCTCAAATTGAAATAATAGGGTCTTATTTCAGACAGGCATTTGCTTTTGCCTAACCCTCTACTAACTCAAGTAGAGTGTGGCATGCACAAAAACCTTAGGCTCCTACTTCAAACCAGCCCTTATACCTGGTTTCCAGAGTTGATCACGAGTTAAGAGTACATCTGTAAACAAGGAATAACTGACAAAAAGCTGTTTTGTTTTCTTTCTCTCCTAAAGTGCATTCTGCTGTGCTATGCAGATTCCCCCTCTCTGGGATTAATCCATGCTAAATACAGTCAAAAGGACTTCAACAGATTAGTTAAACTAAATGGATAGCCACATAACATTCTTTTGTTCATCAGACAGCATAGCTAACAAACAAACATAATAAACAAAGCAGTAACCATTTTGAGGCCAACAAAACTGCAGTCCAAAGGTCTTCTTTAGGAGTAATAGATACATAATAGAATGCACCTGGGAAATATAAATCTTTAAAAGCTCTCCAAAAAAATGCCTTTGGATTTTCATTTGTCAAGTAAAACACAAAGGCAACTTCTGTGCAATAAAAAACCCAAACATAAACCCACATGCCTGAATATAGTAGAATATATCCTGACCTTACAGGGTTTTATGGGAAGACTTCTTCTATTTCTACCAGATGACTGGAAACCAAATAGCCAGATCTCAAAACACTAAACATCTTCAGGGAGATATCAAGCATCTTCTACTGGCTCAATCAAATGCATATTCAAAACACTTGCTATATCATTATACTCAATTAAACGCTAGTTTTGAAAGTGCCTTTAGCATCTTTGACAGCTCTTTATGTTTGCTTTATAATAACATACAGAGCAGATATAAACAACACCTTAACAGCTGCACCAAACACCAATTTGGCTAAAAGGTATCTTGCAATTGCAAGGGTACACAAATTTACTGCCCCTTACTTTAGCTAAGCCATCCAGTACTGTCCACTAACCATTCCATTTATTATGGCTAATCTGGAAAAGGAGATAGAATAAGATGCTGTCCTAAACACAGGAAGGAAGATATCAAAGCACTGTAAACTTCATAGTTAAAATTACAAATGCTTATCACTGCTGTATAAAGAGCAAGAACTTATTGGGGCTAATTTGTTTTTCTAAGAAATTACACAACAAGAATGAATAGATTTACACCAATGACAAATAAATTCTCCCAGCCTCTCTATAAGATACTGAAAACTTCCAAACAATATAGTCTACATGTTATTTCCTGTGTCTGCCTTCAGAAATGCTATTTAAGAAAAGAAAAATAGGAACACTTGCATGAAAAAAGGATCTTTGCATCCAACAGCCTCATCTTCCCCCACTGATTAATCTTTCCTGAGGGCCCAAAACAGGAGCTGCCAATAGAAAAGGAAAGCATACAATCAACTTAACTGGGCACATGAGTGACTTTTACCTCATAATGAGAGAAAGAGGACCTGCTGTACAAATCTGAGAAATGCACAATTGATCTGCACAAAGATGTGTGTTGACTGAGTCAAATCATCATAAATTAAAAACATATGGCTCCATACCCCAGAAAAATTTACAGACTGCACAGCCAACAATAGGTGCAGATAATATGAGGAAAATACATGGACAATTCAGTCACATAATGCCAGGACAAGGGGTTCAAACAGTCCAAACTCTTACAATGATACCACCATTAACCACCTCCCTACATGACAGAAAAAGAAGGACACTACCAAAAACAGCAGTTAAAGGCTTACAGGCATCCTAAAGTGTCTCGTTTTGACCATTGGTACAAAAAAACATCAGACAAGTGAGGAAGGAAGGAAGGAAGGAAGGAAGCTACACAAGATTGTAGCTTTGCAGCTCTCCTCCAACAGAGGGAAGACCAAGTCTGAATCTGATCAAGGAAAAAAAAACTCCGTAAGCAAATTGATCAACTGTTTTTAAGTGAACTAATACAGTGTCACATTTTGGCCATCCCTACTACGTACACAGATGACAGCCTTGACATTGCCAAGTTGAGCAATACACACTCCCAACTCCCCCTGGTCACATTTTCTTCTTCCCACATAAAACAGTGAGGTCCAGAGCAGTATTTTTAGACATCAGTGCATGTGCAGGCACATGAAAAGCCGCCACAGCATTTACTGTTGACTGCCTAAGCATCTTCAGAAACATGGTTTTCCCAGCCAAAGAACAGTTCTGTTTCACAGCAGCTGTAACAGCCATGTGAACTGCCATGCAATTAAAGCTCACATGCACAATTGTCTTTCCTTACCAGTCATTATTCTCTGGGCTTCATATGGTTCCATATAACCAGTGTTCTCCCCTTTTCCCATTCTGTTCAACTCACTTTTGGCGTCAAATGGATCTGAGTAGTCATCAGCTATCAACACCTGAAAGACAGGGAAGTAACTGTTACTAGAATCTACAGTCAGCAAACTAGAAGGCAGTAACACCCTGCCAGGAAAAAAAGCCAGTTTCACACAGCTGAATCCTATACCATCTTCAAAGTACAGTCTTGAATTTTCAGAGGACAAATACACAATCGCCACAAATCAGTTATGAAATGGTGCTGAAATAGAAGTGTGCTCCTCTTCATAGCAGAAACCTCACAAAGGCAGTCTATGTCAAAAGATTTCTGACTAGCACAAGATATGGAATAATTGGAATGGACAAATTAGAAAGATCCCATCAGTCAGCACATTCAATCCAGTACAATTCTTACCAGAGAAGTTTGCTAATATTCAGAAAAAAAGCACACTTTCACTTGCACTTACTTCACCCCCTCTGCTTTGTAAGTTTAGCAGCTACAACTGAAAAGATTGTTAAATTTTTTTCACATAAATACTCGAAGGCTTTTCTTTTCACTGCATTAATAAGTTCTGTCATTTTAATTCTCAGATGAAAAGGAACAAGACACAAAACAAGCTTAAACTTAGTTCCTTGAACCCATCTGTGCCAACCTTTCTCTTAAATGAAAATCATATCTACCTGTATTTAGTGAACTAGGATAAAAGGCAGCAAAAAGAAATTATCCGTCAGAAGAACGTTTCCTTCCTCCATTAGGAGACTAGAAAAACCTGAAGGCTAGAAAATCTCACCCCTTACTCTATGTTACCATGCTGCCCTCACCCCTGCAAAATCATTGTATACTGTGTCTCATTGGTTATACAGTCTTTTTAATCAGCTGATTAAAGTAACAGGAATCATTCCTCTGACAAGGGGACCAGGGCAAAAAAAAAAATCCTCATATAAGAATTACTGCAGAGCACAGAGGTGTAATGTAGGACAGGCAGGATTCTGAAGCAGAGAGCGCAGAGGCAGGCATCAGCATCAGAATCCCCACAGAATCATAAAATAATTCAGGTGAGAAAGAAATCCAGGAGACCACCCTAACCCCTCACTGAAAGCAGGGCAAGCCTAAAGGGTTCTGCCGTGAAGGCTTACTCTCTTCAAGGGGGATATTTCAAACAAGACTCTTTCTGTCCCACCAGTTACTTTACATCTTTAGGATCAGCACCAGTAAGACTGACAGCGGACTTCTGTTCCAATAGCTTCAATGTTTTCAACAAAGAACCAGGAGTACATTGCCAGCTATGAGACTGAAGCTGCATTGCTTCTGTTTCCTGCTGCATACCCTACCAGACAGCAAAAAACAGGACACACAAGCATTTCCAGATCAAACACCTGCACAAATGCCATGGAGTAAATGAACACTGTATTATAAAAGGCAGAGATGTCCTTTAAGATTAGGGAACAAAACTTTTAACACACTTTGGGAGTCACTACACAGGCCTTGTAACACTGCCACACTGCAATTATTTTGCTTACCAAAAAAACCCCCAAAACAAATCAAAAAGCAGTCAAACACAAAAACCTCACCACATTCCTCAGCATACGCTCCCAACCCGGACTACAGATCACTTGCAAGCACATCTCAGTGCAGGGACATTTTAGAAGATGTATTTGTTATCACATTTGTTAACACTGAACAGAGATGTGAGTGTCAGAGCAAGACTTGGCTATCTAACAGTCACATGTTGACAGCTGGGATACCAAAGTATCTGGGATTGATGTTTTAATTATGTTAGTTGTGTTTTCCTCCACTCAAAGTTTAAAGTGTCTGGAAGTTTCTGTTTGACCAGAAACGACCAGACTGACATGGAAAATGGAGGGAAAAATAATTCTTTCTCTCAATAGGTGTACAAAATTACTGCCTCATTATTGCGAAAAACAGTTAACTCAAAGGAAAAAAGTACCCTCCCCCATGTCTGGCAACCTATGCCCAAGCAGCAAATCCATTGACAGCAGCTGCACACACTTAAGACAAGGACAACAATGTGTATCATGCAGCAGTAATTCCTCCTACTTACAAGGACAGGTTTATGTCCAGAAATGCTGCAGCTGAAATGCCATCCATTTAGTCTTCTGATGCAATCCAGTCAAGAGCTGCTGGATGGTAGCATGGGCTCCATGCTGCTCTCTTATTACAAATGTTGACAAGCAATACTTGCCAATCCTTAGCATAACTTACTAAAGCATGAAACAGATAGCAGTCTAACACATTTATTTGATATTTTTTCTTCTCCGTTTGCCAAAAATATAGTAGGAGGGAAATTATACATATAAAAGGCTGTCAAACAAGATAAAAATCAAGACTGATTTGCTTTAAGAATAATGGTAACATATTAAAGAGCTTACTGTACCTAACATGAACAGGACTAAAGCAACTAACTTGTTATTCAGAAGAGGTCTAACAAAGCAAAAGCTGCTTTCTAACAAGGAAATTTAAAAAAAAAAAAATTAAGGAGGTCCAAACCTACTTTATTTCATTATTGTATTTATTACTATTATTATATTTTATTATCTATAATTCTGTACCAGATCACATTGAGGCTGGAAATATATCCATTACAGTAATCCTTCGAGTGAAAATCTCCCCTAGCTTGGACACTCCTCCCCTTCAAATGAACAGTAGTGTCACAAGCACTATGAGATTCTACACAGCTCACCATAATTGCATTTTCAATCTGGTCACCTATCAAATTTGTCAGATCGGGCAAACCAGCTCTCTCAAAAGACCACCCTCATGAAAAAACAAACAAACAAAACAAAAAAACCAAAACAAAACCCCTCAAACAAACCCCCAACCCACTTTTCAGCACTCACTCAGGCAGAAAAAGCTGTCTGCTTCACATTCCTGGAGCTGTATATTTGTATTTCCTTATTAAAAGTAGCTTTACAGCTCTGAGCTGTCAGAGGGCTCCCCAGGTGACTGTTACTGTTTCCATATATGTTAAAATTTACTAATTCTCAGCCTAGATATAGCAGCAGGCCAGTGCCAATATTCGATTTATTCTGTACTTGCTAACTAATATATATTCTCCACTTCTAGGAAAGCTCAAGTTTTTCTACGTCTTTCTAAAAGAAGCCTTCATTCAAAAAGGCTTGGAAGCCTCAAATGAGTATGCTTGTTAGTTCTATTAGAACATACCTACTGCAAATGTCTAAACTGCTTTTCATATTCCCATTACGGTAGATTATTTCTCCTACTCTCAGAGATCCCAGACAGAAAAAGGGTTCCTACTCTGCAAATCTTTGTGCCATCTCCCCAGAAATTACTTTACCTTAGCAAGCTCATCTTCCAAGCCTGTAGGCAGTAAGTCAGACAACACCAGACAATGGACAAAGTCTTTTGATGAATGACAAGGTTCTGAAGTTTTTATAAATACGTTAACAGCCAAAAGAGAGCCAGGGAGAACCTCCATCCTCTAGTGGATGCAAGGGGGAACATTGCCACTAAAGACGACGAAAAGGCTGAGATACTCAACGCCTTCTTTGCCTCGGTCTTTAATGGCCCAACGAGTTATCCCCAGGGTACCCAGCCTCCTGAGCTGGAAGATGGGGACAGTGACTGGAATAAACCCCCCATAATCCAGGAGGAAACAGTCTTTGACCAGCGCTATGCCACCTAGACATCCACAAGTCTATGGGGCCGGATGGGATCCACCCAAGAGCGCTGAAGGAGCTGGCAGAGGAGCTGGCCAAGCCACTCTCTATCATTTATCAGCAGTCCTGGATAACAGGGGAGGTCCCAGATGACTGGAGGTTGGCAAATGTGACGCCTATCTTCAAGAAGGGCCGGAAGGAGGATCCTGATTTCCTTCTACGACCAGGTGACCCGCCTGGTAGATGAGGGAAAGGCTGTGGATGTTGTATACGTGGACTTCAGCAAAGCCTTCAACACAGTCTCCCATAGCATTCTCCTGGAGAAGCTGGCAGTTCAAGGCCTAGATGGGTGTACTCTTTGCTGGGTTAAAAACTGGCTGGATGGCCGAGCCCAGAGAGGCGTGGTGAATCGAGCTAAATCCAGTTGGCAGCTGGTCACAAGCGGTGTCCCCCAGGGCTCAGTTCTAGGGCCCGTCTTTAATATCTTTATCAACGACCGGGATGAGGGGATTGAGTGTGCTCTCAGTAAATCTGCAGATGACACCAAACTGGGTGGTAGTGTTGATCTGCTTGAGGGGAGGAGGGCTCTGCAGAGAGACCTGGACAGGCTGGATCGATGGGCTGAGGCCAACTGTATGAGGTTCAACAAGGCCAAGTGCCGGGTCCTGCACTTTGGTCACAACAACCCCATGCAGTGCTACAGGCTTGGGGAAGAGTGGCTGGAAAGCTG
>NW_009258669.1:281585-295297 GCF_000687185.1 Egretta garzetta
CTGTGTTCAGTTTTGGGCCCCTCACTACAAGAAAGATGTTGCCTTGCTGGAACATGTCCAGAGGAGAGCAACCAAGCTGGTGAGGGTTCTGGAACACAATTCATACGAGGAGCAGCTGAGGGAACTGGGGTTATTTAGTCTGGAGAAGAGGAGGCTGAGGGGAGACCTGATCACCCTCTACAACTACCTGAAAGGAGGCTGTAGTGAGGTGGGGGTCGGCCTCTTCTCCCTGGTAACAGATGATAGGACAAGGGGGAATGGTTTGAAGCTGCACCAGGGCAGGTTTAGGCTAGACATTAGGAAAAACTTCTTCACTGAAAGGGTTGTCAGGCTCTGGAATGGGCTGCCCAGGGAGGCAGTCGAGCCCACATCCCTGGAGGTATTTAAAAGAAGGATAGATGAGGTGCTTAGGGACATGGTTTCGTGGTGGGATGGCAGGGTAAGGTTAAAGGTTGGACTCGATGATCTTAAAGGTCTTTTCCAACCAAAGTGATCCTATGATTCTATGAATACAAGAGTTTTCTAGACAAAAATATTTGCTTCATGCCAGAGGGTATGAACACATTGTCCTCATGCCCCTTCGTGCCAACCTCACATAGCACAAGCTTGCCAATCTTACATGCAAGTTATGTTCACAAGCCTATGTGTATCTCAAGTACATCCCTTGCATGTGCAGTGGGGCTCTGCAGGTCATGATCTTAATCACCTCCATGCCACGTGGGGAAGATCCAATGTGAGGGCACCATGCTGTCACTTCTCCCTCATGGACATGTAGAGGGCAGGCCTTTCTATGTGATACTCAAAGTGCCTCCATGTTCACCAAGGCTCATCAGGGGTCCAGACAGGGATATTTCTGCTGTGTTTTTTTTTCCTCCCAAAAACTTTCATCCACTGCCCAGCAAACTGACTTCAGCCTGTCATTTGTTTTCTGTGGTCCAGAGGCCAATGCCAGCACAGGAGATCCCAGCTTACATCCTGCATACAGTACCCTTCCAACATCTAGGGTTAAGTGCAGTTTCAAGGCAAATGGCTACACTTGTTCAACAGTCCTCCAAACCGATCTTTAATGTTAGTGACTGACAAACATAGGACAGAAAAAAGAAGTGAATGGATGCCATCCATCGTCTACCGATGCATCCCTCCTAGAAGTCTCAACTAGCCAGGCTACCCAGGATCTAGTGCTGTACCTACCACATCTGCCTTAGACACAGAGTGGCAAGCTGACGAAGTTTTGTAACTGCAGGCTAGAGAGAGCATTCACACACGGGGTCTGACCGGTGGAGCGGGACACAGTTAACTTGCCTCTCCTCTCTGCCAAACCCAGTTTCTTGTGGGTCCTACCTGCCAAAATTAATCACAGCTATCAGGAACTCCTCAGAAGGCCTCAGGCAGCCATTCAGATTCCAAATTCACGTCTCAATTGGCTGCATTTGTCAGGGCTATTGTTAAAAACCTGCAGCTTATCTCCTATCAGAATGCAAGATTATCAGACTGTAATGTGAGCTCCTACAATTACTGATTCCTGTTCTATACAAGCCCGTCCCATGGCACCCCACACACATATGATGCTATGTTCTATCATGTAGATCTAGTAATAGTAACTTGAGGCATAAGTAACTTCAAGCAAAAGAAACTCCAAAACTTAAATAGAAATGTACTGATCAAAAGTAAAAAATCTGTGTCTGAGCTTCTGTGATCAGGGAGAACAAGAATTTAAGGAACACTCATAGGAGTTCTCCCTAGCACGTTGTCTGTTAAAACTCAGAGGCAAAAGAAAAGGATTATGGCTCAGTTCCAGACAAGTTGACAAATTCAAAACCATAGCTCTAGCTGAAAAGTCAGCTAGCAGATACAAGAACGAAAAAACCCGCAACAACAACAAAACTCCCCTGAAAATTAAATACAAGCTGACATTCTGATTTACAACTCTAATATATATTAACTAAGGTGCAAGCTTCACTGTTGATGCATAATCTGTGTTCTTCTACAGTCTTAAAAAACGCCATTTAAGACCTACTTATATTATTATATTAAATGTAAGTTCAAATGAATATTTGCATATGCAAATGCAGGTGTTTTGCATATGCAGCCATGGAAAGAAAACAAATAACATACCTAAATGCATAATTTTGCAGATATGCCTATCTGTCTAAAAACACTTCTTAAAGGAAAAAAACAAAAAAGAAACCAATGAGAGTTTACCACACTGAAATAAACCAAGTCTTTAGGGATAACCCTTTTTTTGAACTGAAAGGAAATACAGAAGATCTATCCTTGAAACAGCAACTTCAGCACAAAACTGTATCTTATTTGACCAATTTAGTGACTATTGTGATTAAGGACACACTGTTCTGGAATAATCCAAGAGGAATTATGGTAAATAACATGAATCAAAAACCCAAAAGACCTCTACAGCCAGCCAAACCTTTGGGAGACATATTACAGAAGACTCTTTTTTGGGAGGCCATTTATTGTTAAATATTATATATTATAAATATATTATTAATAGATACTTAAATTTAAAAAAAAAAAAAAAAGGCAGACCATATGGCCCTCTCTTGGCTTTTGTTGACTGGCAATTCAGCCCACCAATATTGTAGGTAAGAACATGTGACTGTCAGCAGAGACAGTCTGCAATAGTAAGAATTTATTTTGCAATAGTAAGAATCTGGATTTATGCTGGCCAAGCTGTTGAAACAGAATTGTGTAATGCTTATGCTATGCTTGGTGACTCAGTAGTTACATGTTCACATGCAGACTTAACTAACCCAGCTCCTGCACACATCCATGTGAAAATTTGGAGGACTACCTACAGATGTAAGCACAATTCATTCCTTTTTACACCAGTATTCAGCCCTGCTTCAGTGTTCTCACAGTATCATTCTCTCCCATTGACTCACCCAGCCATGCCCAACTGTATACCCATGCACTTGGTCTGAACAAAGCCCTATTCATTCTTTCATGCTTTTGCAGAAAGTATGCTTGTATGCTTTAGAGACTATTGTCAGACTAACTCCACATTCACTTGCTGCACAGATTCATCTACAGAACGGGGAAAAGCGCTCCAGCTTGACAGAGCTGTACCTTAGATCCTGCACTACTGTCCTTACAGGAACGCACTACATTAACATAAGTCTGTCAGCAACACTCAGGCTCCAGTGCAGTTTCTGAACATCAGAGTTACATTAAGACTCAGGTTCGATGAGATCTCTGACGACAATTAAACCACTCTTTTGCTCAAAGCAGGGGTAATATGAAAGCTAGATCAGGTTGTTCAGGGTCTTGCCCACACAAGTTTTGAAAGTCTCCAAAGACAGAAGGTCCTTTTTCAGCAATACCTCTTTCTCAGCAATAAACATGCTTATGTATATAAATTAACAAAATAATTATAACTATATATTTTACATATTTAGCATATTTTTTTATATTTATGTGTATGTACATACATATAATGTAGATGTCAGAACTTAACGGATCATTTAAACATATGTAACAAGAAAACCTAAACTTACTTAAATAAAATTGGTAGACTACATCAACAGTTTGAGGTCAGACAAAAGATGCATAGACCAGAGGATGTGATTAAGCAGGCATTTGGACTGATTGATAGATATTATGGTTCCCATGAAGATGGAAGACGTGCAAGTGTTAAACTGATGGACTGCTCTGGACTCAGCTCAACAATTTAGAAAAGTCCTTCCACAGGCATCACGTGGTATCCACCAAGTAGTTTTCACTTGTATTTAAAGTCAGAACCTGTAAGGCAATAAATCTGCTGTTGGCATTCTGACTCTTTTCACCTGTCTTTGCATCCATGCAAACTCCAACACTGCATTTGTTTTTAGGTAGATTTTTTTTTCTTTCTCTATTCAATTTAGCTTTATCCAACAGTTAGACATACACAAATTGTTACTACCTTTTGAGATTAAACAATATACCTCCTCCTTGTCTCCTACAGTTACTGGCTTTATCAGGCTGAAGACTTTAATTAGAATTGCTGGCTGAACATAAAAACAAAATGACAAAAGGAAGTGTAATCATAGGGACATATCTCACTACTACTATCAATATTATTTGTTCCTCTAATGCTTTTGGTATGCTAATGATTGTTCATAGCTACAAATTTAGCTTTTACAAGGAATGCTCCAAGGTCTTCATATGTGCCATAGCAATCTACATATCCCAAAAGCATGAATTGCACCTACAACATGAAGCTTTCTCTTCTGTCTCCATGAAGTTGTCAGCTGCTGGAACCAGGTCATCACTACTAAACCAGCAAAGACATGTAAAAGCAATGGATTACTTCCCTCTCTCCCACAGCTGGCTATTTTGAGTATAAATCCTCATAGCAATTAACAGATAGAAAAATTAAGTGGTGAACTTAAGCGGAAGCATTAAGACGTAAACAAACTGTGAAACACACCAAGCAAGCTTGTAATGGGCATGCTAGTGCTACAGCCTGGAAGGCTACTGCATGCAGTGGTATCCTTCCAGGAACATCCTTGCAGCCCACTTCATCTCTCAAAGATAAGGCACCAAGCTGCTGAGCAGCAGCAGGGCCACATGGCTCCTTTTTCTGCACCAGAAAGCTGAGGGGAGGGGAGAAAGAGGTGCACCCTTCTGCCGGCTCTGAGACCTAGCTGTGTAACTCCAGCCTGTCACCCTGTAAAGAGAAACACAGCCAGCATCCTGCTGTTCTGCCCAGAGGTCTGCATGCAGCTGGCCACTTCTGAAGTCAGGGTGTTTCAATCTCACCTCTAGCTGCCATTGCAAACTGTTTGTGCCCCCTTCCACATTCCCTTCAGCAACAGGAGCGTGTTGACTCCACACACTTAATGCTCTAACTTCAGAGAGATAGGAGCCCCTCTGTGCAGGCTTTTACAGCTGCAATAGAGCCACTCCATGATACTATACTACAGCCGGAAGATCAATACAACCACCTGTATATCAAGGCAGGAACAGCTGCCTACTACCATAAGACTTCTCTAGACTTAGTGCCAAAAAGTGACCAACCACAGCTCCCCTCCCCCACCCCCGATAATTTCCTAATAACATAATGGTGGTGGAAAACTCTGTATGATTCGCTTGTTCCCACACACAGCTCAGGACTCACTGAGTTGCATTATCTTGGGTAGAAAGTGACTCCAGAACTCCCCACTCTTCAGTCTGGTGTTCAGCTTACTCAAGCCTGTTTCATGGAGCAGACAGACATTATAGCCCAGCACTCAGTCCACACTGGACCAGGGAAAAACAATCCTAAACCAAACTTCACTCCCTGATGAGCCAGGATCCCTACATCACAGCTCAGGACTCCAACTGATATTTCCCCCTGGACTTGACATCTCCCTGTAGGCCATAATTCAGCATCTCTTCCCTCATGCCAGATCAGCAGTTAAAATTATTTCAGTATTTAGCAAACATGTATATCACCAAGCACCCTCAGAGGTATGGTGACAGCAAGCCCAACTCAGCAGCACCTGTGTTCCCTCCAATACTTTCTATCATCCTTGAAAGACAGCTGGAAACCTGTCAGCAACACCTGTGCAGTTCAGTGAACCCAGAGTCATCCATTTCAATACACATAGCATTACAATCATGTACAGGCCAAATCAACCATCCATTGATTCACAGAATGTAGTGTTACACGTAACAGCCACAGCCCACAGCCAAAGACCTCTCTGGGTGCCCCACTGGAACTTCCCCTGTGTGAGCTTCAAAACAAGGCAGCCAGGGGAAGGCAGGCATTTGTCTGCAGCCTTAGGGACGCTTGTTCTTCCCAAAAGAGAATGCAACAAACATTCTAGGCAGCTCTCAACCTTCCTATTATAATCTCAGAGCATCTGCCAGCTTTCAGTTTCTCCTAGGCTGCAGACTTCTGATCCTTAGCTGCCTTTGAGTCATTTGTCTAATCCTCACAGTAGAAAAATTGCTCACAGGATTTACCAAATCAGCCAGCTCACCTTCTTCATTGCTGCTGCAATCTCAGTAATTTTGCACTGCTTTTACCAGAGATATAAGTCTGTCAGCCATAGCAGCACTGCTCAAATGAATTTCAGGTTTTAAATTGCCTGCAGTGGCCTTTCATTCTTAATATCCCCTGCAGATCTCTGGCAGTGCAATCATGCTAATCACTATGTCTAACTAGCTTATTTCTTTAATGTAGACATGTCAGGGTACAAGAGACAAGAGAGGAGCACTGAAGGTGGAGGCAAAGGAGTGTGTCTCTAATCTGAAACAGAGAGAAATAAGTCACAGACCACAAAATCTACAGCGAGCCGGACCAATATTTTCTCATTGATTGGCAGGATATTCTCCCGGTTTAACACTAACCAAGCATTTACTCCTTTCTACCCCCATCACAGGCAGATACACAGTAGACATGAAATCTAACAAGCATGAAATTTAACAAGTCCAAAAGACGGATTCTGCACCTGGGATGGAGTAATGCCGGGCACAAGTATAAAGTGGGAGAGGAGTGGCTGCAGAAAGGGATCTGGGGGTGCTGGCTGGCAGCAGGCTCAGTAGTAGGAGTCATTGGTGTGCCCCAGCAGCCAGGAGGGCAAACCCCATCCTGGGGTGCATCAAACACAGCACAGCCAGCTGGTCGAAAGAGGTGATCATCCCACCGTATTCAGCACTGGCGCAGCCTCAAGTACTGTGTGCAGTTCTGGGCCCCACAACTTAAAAATGATGTTAAGGTACATGAGTGCAGAGGAGGGCAACAAAGCTGGTGAAAGGGCTGGAATGCACGTCCTGTGAGGAGCAGCTAAGGTCTTTGGAGAAAAGGAGCCTGAGGGGTGGCTTCATTGCTCTCTACAGCTTCCTGAGAAGGGCAAATGAAGAGGTCTAAAGGGTGGTGATCAGTGGCACAAAGTCTAGTTTTAGTCTAGTTGTAGTCCAGTAGGCCCCCAGGGGTCAATATGGGGTCCAACCCTGTTTAACATCTTCATTAATGATCTGGATGATGGGGGAAGAGTGTACCCTCAGCCAGTTTGCAGAGAATGCCAAACTGGGAGGAGTGGCTGAGATACTAGTGAGTCATACTGCCATCCAGAGGGACCTCTACAGCCTGGAGAAATGGGCTGACATGAACCTCATGAAGTTCATCAAGAAGTGCAAAGTCCTGCACCTGGGGAGGAGCAATCCCATGCACCAGCACATGCCAGGGGCCACCCAGCTGGAAAGCAGCTTGGCAGAAAAGGACCTAGTAGACATCAAGTTGAATGAGTCAGCAATGTGCCCTTGCTGCAAAGGAGGAAAATGGCATTCTGGGCTGCATTAGGCAAAGCATTGCCAGCAGGTTGAGGGATGCAATCCTTCCCCTCTCCTCAGCACTGGTGAGGTCACAGCTGGAGTGCTGGGTCCAGTTTTGGGATGACCAGTGCAAAGGAGACATGGACATACTGGAGAGAGTCCAGCAATGGACCACAAAGAAGATGAAGGGAATGGAGAACCTCATGTATGAGGAAAGACTGAGCGAGCTGGGACCGTTCAGCCTAGACAAGCGAAAGCCATGGGGGGATCTTACCAATGTGTACAAATAACTGAAGGGAGTGTGCAAAGAGGACAGAGCCAGGCTCTTTTCAATGGTACACAGTGACAGAACAAGAAGCAATGGGCACAGACTAGAAGACAAGAGCTTCCATCTGAACCTCAGGAAACACTTTGTCCACTGTGAAGGTGACTGAACATTGGCACGGGTTGCCCAGAGAGGCTGTGGAGTCTCCACCGTTGCAGATACTCAAAAGCTGTGTGGACAGAGTCCTGGGCAAATGGGCCTGCTTAAGCGGGAGGGGGCGCTGCACAAGACAATCTCCAGAGGTCCCTTCCAACCTCAACCATTCTGCAATTTTGTGATTCTGTCCATGCAGTAAATAGGCTAAGCCCCTTGTGCCAATTTCAGTCATTACCAAATGTCTTTTGTTAACCATTTCAAAATATGACTTTGGATACAAATGGGAAGACAAAAGTTAAAGCACCAAGCTCAGACTAACCCTGCTCCAGAACACATACCAGCCACCTCTTGTGCCACAGAATGTTCAGAACACAGGCTGAAGAGACAGAAAAACACATGTTAATTCTGGTTGTCCAGGAGTAGGACAGGGACACAGCATCAAAATTAAAGCGTCTATGACTACAGATGCAACCAAACAGATTACAGCTGGACAATTCAAGGAAAGAGTAACACCGGCATTTTTAAAAAGAAAAACATGCCCCTTTGAGTTTTTGCTTAGAACTTTTAACCTCATACCTAATATCTTGTATCCCTCACCCTCTCAGTCCAAAAGGAATGAGTGCTTTGTACCATGCAATGAGCCCAGAAGTTAAGCACATGACAGCTCAAAGCCTGTGTTCCCAGGAGCAGTGTGAATCTCTTGGATTTGGGAAGATATGCCAGCACAGAAACATGTTCATCTTGCATGCTCTCCTGTGAAGCAAGAGAGGGTACACATGAAAGAGTGGTGCAAGCATTTGTTCTTGCTCACTGGGGACCAGGTGAGCATGGTTCATAGACATTAGATACAGTGGTTGCATGGAAAGGGGTGGAAACAGGACAAAGGTCCACCACCCTGCCCAGTTTCCTTACAGTACTGCCGTATTAGCCTTTTTCAGAATAAAGTCATGTGGAATATGGTCAGTTACAGTCTCCCAGTAAATAGTTCAATAAACAGATCTTAGTCCAGAAGGGGCAAATCAGCCTCTTTGCTTGAATCCAGTAACTGAGGTATTTTCTTTCAATGGTTTGGATCCGCTTACTGCAAGGTTATACATGATACACTCTTCCAGAAGACTACCAATCCCTCTCTCATGTGTCTAACTGCTTTATACTCCTTCCTGATAACCTTTCTCTGCTTGGATCTCTCTGAGTCCAAGAGTGAAAATCTGGATGGTTCCCACACCCAAGACTGTTCCAAGCTGTGCAATACACTGCAGATGCCAGGCATACTTGTAACTGAACAGCCGCCCACATCAATTTGAACAGCCCTAAAGTCACTAAGACTCCACAGACTCAGGTAATAACTGGAAACCTTCCCATTCATAAGATCGTGATAGTCCCTTAATCATGACACTGATATATATGGAAAAATGCATTTCTAGCTGCATTATAGCTGCACTACAGCAACAGGACTTACATGGAAAAAATGCAGCTTGCTGCCTTTATGTGTGGCCTTGCCTAAGCCATTCATGCAGGTTCACAAGACTAGCGGCCACTGGTATCTTTTTCTTGAGACCTTTGACTCAAAGGCAGAGCCATATGCCAATGGGAACCACAGGCAGTGAGGAAGACTGTTTCAGAGTAGAATCAATTGTAAAGAGTGGCATCCTGACACCCTGTTGCAATGAATTAAACATGGGAATAAGACACAGAGTTACATTTGTAGTTTAGGATCTCTAGAAAATATATACTTTGATAAAAATAACTGCAACACGGTTTAGACATCATTCAAGTGTTTTCTCAGTGCACCTTGAAATACCAGCTGCAAGACTCTGTTAAAAACACCTGACTTGTTCTCACTTGCAGTATCAAGACCTTCCATATACAGAAGACAAGCATTTTCTCAATGTTTACTAAAAGGTTTTAATTATATATAGATATTAATAATGTTCCATGGAGCCTAAGCACTTTTATGCAAGACCTTAAAAGTTCAAACAGCATTTCCATAGTCTATTGTAATGTCAGGAAGGTGGGGAGGGGGGATGGGAGGAGGGGGAAGCTTTCTAGGCAAACAGGTTTAGCCCTCATGCTTAGCTGGCAGCCAGATCTCTGCACCACACACTTCTGAGGTGGATCCCATGGAAACAAAGTGGGTTTTTTTCTTATACAAGTACAGAATTCATCTACAGACACTGTTTTCGGACCTTTGTAAATCGAGTCAGCAACTACATTGCCCTGACAGTTTCCTGCCTGATTACTGCTGCCATACAACAGTTACATGCTTTTGCTCTGGATCAGCTCTGCCTGTGGAGAACCGAGATATTTTCTACAGCATCAGATACGTCCTGTCCTATGGAAATGGATCTTGTAACTTGCAGTATCTTCTGTATTCAATATCCAGAATTGCTGCACAGTTCTGCCTCCACTGCACAGAAGGAGTGCAAAATGCTGCTTATTATTAAATAATTATGTATTTTTTAAGGACAAGTAAACTACAAACCCAGCTTTTAAATTGTAAAAACTTCCAACAATGGAGTATGATACAGTTGCTCTTTGAATACTGTTCCAGGTTCTCTAGCTGAAAAGCCAGACAGAGAAATGTTTAGGTTCAAAAAAGTGTAGTAGGTTAGAAAATACACAGACACTTTCTCAACTGTTACTGTTTTAACTATTTTACACATACCACACAATGCCAGGTAGAGGAGAGTCATTCAGGAAGACTTCAACTCCTTCTGATCCCCAGTTCACCAAGCGGTTTGTCTACTGAGTTGATGTTAAGCCAAGTCTCACATTTATTCTTACAGAAATCTGCCAAGTTGTTCTGGCATATAGCCACATGTTGTTCTGGTTTGCCTACGCCCATTTGTCTGCCACTGGAGAGCTAAGCAGTTCACATCTCCCAGGCCAGCACGAAAGACGGAAGCCAGTATTTCTTATCCTCCATACTGGAGGAACTGAGCTGTTTCTGCCATGAATTCTAACATAGCTTGCTCTCCCTTGTTTGAAGATGAGCGTCACTGTTAAAGCCCCCAAACCTGCCCAATGGTACTACCTAAATATAAAAATCCACCCATCAATTTGAATTCAAAGAAATCTGGCGACAGTGACTTCGGCATCTGTTATAAAGGTCAGTCACCTTGCTATTAAAGATGCATGGCAATTTGGGTTTATCTGCTTCAGCTTTAGTTGGTACTTCTACATCTACACATCAAAGCTTCCTGAACCCCAGATACACTACACCTCTGTGATTGCTTTTACAGCCTATGCCTGGAATCTTGCAAAATACAATCATGCCTGCCATTGCTTTTAATCTCTATCTCCTTTACTTCCTGAATCAGCTAGTCTATAATTTTTTTCCTGGGAATTTTGACTAACCAGTCTGTCATTTTTCATACTTTGGCATTTGTCCTTTATAAGTAAGCACACCAAACAAGCACCTTCCTGAATCTCCTTCCCCTTCAAGTAACTCTTCCAAGTTTAACACACAACTGAGCTCTTCAGCCAACCGTTTACTGATGACCACTCACAGAAGTTACAAAATTGCTCAATGAATTTGTGGAAAACCATACTTCCCACTTCTCAGTCAACACAGAAAGAAAAAAAGAGCACTCTATCCTTGGATGTGGAAAAGAAAAAAACAGAGGTGCTAGAATGGAACACAAGCACTTAGCAAACCACTGGATCACTAAACACTAAAATATTTCTATGATGACAGGCCTATATGGCAACTAGATCTTTTTCATTCCCAAGGTACTCACTAGCTTAAGCTATGCTACTCAGATTTTTTTCCCCTTGATGTTTTTAACATTTCTATCAACTCTTCTGAATGTCAGACCTCTAGGGTTTTTTTATACCATCTTTACTGTCCCCTCTACTACATCCTTCCTACAGAAGTTCATTTCCATTTGCTTTATTCGCCACTGAACTAGACACATGCTATTAACTAAATTCCTCAATTTTTCTCCTCAGTGAATACCAGATATACGCGAGAAGCAGTTCCCTGCCTGCCCACTATGGCCACTGCTTACCGGGTTCACCTGCCAGGCTTTGCATTTCAGGGCTGTGAAATAAGAGAAATTTCATCTCCATTATGGGGAGGAAATAACACAATTGAACAAAAAGCAAGCTATGTAGCTTCTCACAACCAAATTCTGCTGTGGGTGGGGCAGGCACATTTACTTTTTGAGGTATAGGGATGATTTTAATTTGCAGACATGTTAAGATTTCCTGCTTGTCACATACAGTTCTCTCTCTCAAAAGAAGAAAGAATGCGACTATGACATGAGTGTTGTGTATCTATTCTTAAAAAAATTGTAGGCTGCTCATTCAAAACAAGTTTTAGAACCTGCAACAAGGGCTTGGGAGCAGCACACAGGTTTATGACCACACAAGGTAGCAGGCTACCTAGCCACAGATGTAGTTTCTGCTTTGAAAATGGTTTCAGCAGGGTCTAAAATTGGAAGATAATAATTTAAAAAAAAAAAATCATGCCATATTTAAAAAAAAAAAAAAAAAAAAATAGCAGTTGCACTTGGAAGCATTTTGCCCAAAGCAGTTATTGTCTCTGAAGGATGAAGTTGTTGAAAGTATTTGCCAAAGAGCAGATACATGGTACCAATGCAGGCAATTGAAAGAAGACTGAATATACTGAGACTCTAACTTTAATCATTCACTTCTACAAAAGAAATTGCTTCCAGTGAGGAACTACACCTAAAATGACAGACAATGTAATAAATTCTACACTTTTAATCTTGTATTATCACTATCACAAGCTGATTTATTTGGAATTCCAGCTGAACAGGATATGATTTATCAAGTTGTCATGGAAGTGTATCACCACTCAATGCAATCATGCTACGTATTTAAACATGTACACACAGATCATTTAAACTGATAACATTCAGAACATACTTAGAATTCCTGTGATGTGACTATTACACCAAAGTTATAAATGCCAATTTACAAAATGGAGAAATACTAATTTCCAATATATGAAAAAACTAAGCTATACTCACAGGACCAACAGAGGTGGGGGGATATGTGCTGTGCTTACAAATTAATTAAAGCTACTTCCCTCTGCAAAGCTTCTCAGCCGTAACCCGAATTCCTGAGCCCAGCAATTTCTAGCACTGTGTCTACAGTATTTTGTTTGTATTTGTAGAGAACAACCAGTAAAAGATAAGAGGACATTTGCAACTGAGCCAGTAGCTATAGAGTTCGCTTCTGGTTCCTGCCAGTTGGAAACACAGTTATCATGAAAGTTGTGATGCTGTTGTAAAACAGGACTTTGAACTACTTCACCTTCGACACTGAACTAGATGGCAAAGAAATTACTGAACACATGACAAACTGCCTCCGTAAAAACAGGCAGTCCAACTCGGGATGGCATCAGTTTGGGTTTTTTTTCCTTAATTTTTTTGTATATGACCACTCCATTCCACACGCAGTGGGGCTGAGGCCACAACTTTGGGTCACAAGCACGGGGCTTCTGAAGCGACTCCCCAGGCACCCCATCAAACACTTAGGTCCTGTTCTGCAGGAGCATGCCAACCTATGGATCCGTGCCAACCTCAGGTGCCCCAGAGCAGGGCTAGGCACACCTGGAAACCTGCCCCATCAGAAGGGAAGTGAGTTTGAAAGCCCAGCGGACAGGGCTCCACCACTTCATGTGCCAGCCTCACACATGCCCTGCCTTGCCCCGAGAAAAAGGGCCAGGCCACCCAGCGAAGCATGGTGGAGCGCAGTGGCCACTCCAGATGCGTTCAGACAGGAGCTAGTCTCCTCGCCAGAAGTCCCCCCAGGGGCTGACGCTGCCCCAGCAACACTTAACTAGTCGACGGGGCAGGAACAGGAGCACAACACTTACTTTATCTTTCATGACAGAGGGGACGGAGGTCACCAGCTGCTTGGAGCCCTTGTTGAGCTTCTTGCCTTCGCCATCGCTGCCACTGCCGCTCTCGACCTTGATAAGCCGGTGCTTGGGGGAGATGTACTTCACCTCGGGCGGCGTGGCCGGGCGGCGCTCGCTGTGGCTGCGGAAGAGGTGCGGGGAGCC
>NW_009258669.1:296320-307733 GCF_000687185.1 Egretta garzetta
TTTTTGCCTTCCGCACCCCCAGTCATGAATTCTGAGGGCAGAACGGAGTGAGTTGTCTTCATGAGTTAATTATCTTCGTGACATAAAGGTGGATTGGATTGCAAGTGAAGTTTTCATCTGGATTTATGGGTCATTTCGCATACAGACCTTGCTGTGGCTGCACGTTCTCTGCAGGAAACCTCATTCTCTCTTTTGAATGCAAAGGGGTTCCTTGAGTTTGGCAATTGTCACACAAGCTTGCTGAAGGTAACTGTGTCTGTATGTTTTAGCGACCTCCTGGGAACAGAGCACCTCCACTATGAGCACAGGGTTCAATTATAATTCCTTCCTGGCAGGACTTCCTGCAGCACTGCCATCAGCTTGTGTGGAAAGAAGGATAGCATGCTCCCTATACTGTCTCGGACAACTGGAAATATTTCTGGGTTTACGTCCTTAGTGCCATTCTCGCATCTCTGCTCAGCATATTCATCCTGTCTGCCTTTAGTTTTTTTTCAGAGCAACTTTTCAGCCTAAGCCTGAGAAGTGTCCTGTTGCTCGGCTGGCTAGTGCCAGGTTTCTTCAGGGGATTGCAAAACTCCCAACAGTTGCTGTTTCTAGGAATGGCATGTTCTAGGCCCTTTATGCAGAGGTGAATTTTTGCCCTGAAGTAAGATGAGTTTCAATTCCTTTAAAGCTCTCATTACTCGGAAGTCTAGCAGCTCCCTAATTCCTGTTCTGCTAGTCTTTCCACCAAGAATTTGGTTCCAGCATGGAGGTGTGGGAGGGGCAGGAAGGGCCCTAGAGTACCCCAAACTCAGGCCGATACTGTCCCTTTGTGAGGAACTATGTTTTCTCGCCTGTGTTGACAGGCAGCTCGGAGTGACAGGCGAGCAAAATTCTGCCAATGCAGGGCAGCTTCTCTAATGTTTCAGAGGTTCTCTTAATTTACCTACTATCAAATCTCAGCAATGTGGGAGGATAGGAAGATAGGAAAAGCCAAACCTGGATAATAGCTATGACTGAAAATAGAAGATTCTGCAAGACAGACATAGCAGAGAAATGAGATTAGTATTTCTATTGCCTGTGGAGCCTGCCAATCTCAGAGGTTGTTCCAACCTGAGTCCGCAAGGACCGCAGCACTCTTGGATGTGCACAGGCTGCTTTCCAACCCCAGCCTGCTCATGCAGGTTATATCTGCACCTGCAGCACCCCTAGTTCCTGCTCTTGAGTCATTTTCACGTGGCTTTTTGGAGGGACCAGGCTTCACCTTTTCAGAGCTTTGACTGGAGTTATAAGTTCCACTTGGTTGGTTTTTGGCATATCCCCAAGCATAGGGGTGGAGGGGTAGTGGTTGAAAGACAACATTCTTAAAAATTCTTTGAGAAATGACAAATCCTAAAATGTTATGATCTGAATTGAACATCTGCTTATGGTTGGCTCTGTGTCTCTTGAAGTAGAAGTACCAATTGCAATTTGTTCCAACTTAAGAATGAGTAATAGGTTCTCACCTCCACTGAGGCCAAAGGAAGAGCTGGCATTTGATAAATATATATTTATTGCACATAAATCATTCATTTGTGCTGACTAAGTATACACACTCCTAATCATACTAATTTAATTAAATAATGAAGTTAAGTAGCAACTACTCTGGAATTTACAAGACATTTGTTTCCTCTCATGCCTCTGGTTTTTATGTGTAATAAGTGTTGCAGTACTGCAGTGCATTTCCAATTAAGATAAAGAAGAAAAAGTTGCAAGTGACATACAGAACAAAGAACTTTCTGAATTAATAAATACTCAAGTAGCACTGCCATCTCTAACTTTACAGTTATTCTAGAAGAAAACAATTCCAGCACTTTTAGTGTTGATCAGTTCTTCACATTGAAATATCCACAATAAAATGGGAAAGAGGAAAATATTTTTGGTTATTGTGGCTTTGGGCTAGGCAAAAAATCACAGTCATTCATCACGTTAAGAACTGCTATCACAAAAGAGAGAAATGTTCTCTTTCTTGATACGCTTCTTTCTTGGTGACTAATGTCTGATAGTTCAGAAAGGGTGTGCAGCATCTATAATGCATTTGGATTCCTCCTATTTGCACATATTGCATCATATTTGGGTGATGATTACAGATCAGTTTGTTACCCACAGGCTATCAAAATTCGGAGCATTTTCTTTTTTGTGTATGTGCAAGACAGAACATGGGATTAATAGGGAGATCTGATTTTTCTGCTTTCCAAAATGACATGTTCCAGCAACTAGGAAGGAGAAGTGCTCCTGTGATACTGTGATCATAATGGAATCACAGAATGCCAGGTTGGAAGGGACTCAAGGATCATCTGGTATAACCTTTCTTAGAAAAAGCACGGTATAGACAAGATGGCCCAGCACCCTGTTTAGCTCAATCTTAAAAGTGTCCAGTGTTGGGGAATCCACTGCTTCCCTGGGGAGGTTATTCCAATAGATGATTGTTCTCATTGTCAAAAATTTTCCTCATGTCAGATAAGAATCTCCTCAGGAGTAACTTGTACCCATTAGCCCTTGTCTTTTCCATGTGATTTCTCGTAAAAAGGGAGTCTCCATCTTCTCTGTAGCCACCCTTTAAATACTGGAACACGGTGACAAGGTGTCCCCTAAGCCTTCTTTTCTCAAGGATGAACAAACCCAGTTCTCTCAGCCTATCCTCACATGGTAGGCTTCCCAGTCCTTTGATCATCCTTGTGGCCTGTCTCTGGACCTTCTCCAGCCTGTCCAGATCTTTTTTTGCATAGGAGGGGCCAGAACTGTACACAGTATTCCAGGTGTGGCCTGACAAACACTGAGTAGAGTGGAACAATGACTTTATCTCTGATGGTGATGCCCTTGTTGATGCAACCCAGCACCCTGTTGGTTTTCTCTGCCGCAGCAGCACACTGCTCATACTGAGCTTACGTCCACCAGGACCCCCAGGTCCCTTTCCACACAGCTGCTCCCCAGACAGATAGATCCCAGCCTGTGCTGTCCTCCTGGATTTTCCCAGGTACAAGACCTTACACTTGTCCTTGTTGTAATTAATAAGATTTTTGTTAGCCCACTCTTCCAGCCTATCTGGGTCTTCCTGCAGGATGGCTCTCCCTTCCAAAGTGTCCACTTCCCCACTGAGTGTGCTATCATCAGCAAACTTTATGATGGCACACTTGATCCCATCATCCATCCCATCATGTTTTGGTTGTTTAAGTCCAACCAATTTGTCCCATATTTTCATGCTGCAGAAAAAGAGAAACAGATAATATTCCTCTTGAATTTTACTTTTGTGAAGCTCTCTTTTCCTCCAAGAACCAGTGTGGTTCACCTTCAGTCATCTCTAGTTTTCTTGTATTGCATGGGCTATTCAAAGTCAGATTTTGGAGGGTTTTGTCACCTATAGATGCCCTGTAGAATTTGCAAAAGCAGCTAGCTTCATAAAGCCAGCTGGAATTAGAGTATAGGGTGTTTGTCATCTGCTTGCATCTTTAGGTGCCTCTCTTTCTGGAAATCTCTGTCTCAGGTGACCAATATGGGCTGCTTTGGGCACGGGCAGTCTGGAATCATTGGAATTGTGTCTTTCAACCCTGGCTACCTTACAAAATTGTGCTGTAACATGCAATGATCTCAGAATTCCTGAATTCTCTGCTTTGAGTGCAATACACAACCTCCTGGAAGTAATGGGACCTTCTGCACAGTGATGAAAGGTTGGGCACTGATACAGGGCCCAGAAAGGTAATGAGATCTCAGTTGTTGGAAATCCAGCTCTCAAATGGAGAAGGCCCTTAATAATGCAGATTCATACTAGCCTAGCAGGCTAGCCTGAGCAGGGCAGTGGTCCAGAGATTTCTAGAGGTTCTGTTCAACTAAAATTGTTCTGTGCTTTTATGAACCTGGTCCCCTATCCATGTTCTTTCAAGTTCCTATGTTCCTGTGCTGCATAAGGCAGGACACAGTCCAACCCGAAAATCTGCGCTGGCACAACAGGTCAATTTTCTAGATGGATATGCCTGCTGGCTACCCTACTGAGATGTGACTATTCATCTTAAACTGAAAGCTGTTGTACTACTTGTCTACTGACACGACAGGAACAAACAATTTCTTTTGGGTTTCCTCAGCAGAATGATGACGGCACTAAGTTGTACTTACAATTAAAGCTTTATTTTTTAACACAGTTTTATGATCAGCACAGTATAGGATTTTATGATCACAGTAGCACAGGATTTTTGTAATTGGGATCGGTGTAGTACAATTTTATAAGTAGTATTGCACTAATTTTATAGCACACCTTAACTTACGGCTCCTAATCACCTGGACCCTCTGCAGATTGGGTCAAATCTTAATACTTGGCCTGCAGTATCACTGTAACAATAGTAATCTAGACTCAGTCCTCAGAGGACTGCAGGCAGCAGTGCAGGTGTCTCTGGCCACTGGGGGATCATGGGTTCAAGCAGCTGTTCTGGTCCAAGTACCACGTAAGTCTTGTAACTGATGTATTTTATAGACCGTTCTCTGTGTACTGTTATGCTTCATCTTTCTATGATGGGGTTATCACAACCTGGGTGTCTGGGACCTTCAAGGCCAGTAATGAGGGAAGAAGGTAGCCTGGCACCCAGGAACTTTGAGGCGGATATGGAGGTGGAGAAGTCTGCCTGGTGTGCAGGACCTTCAAGACCTGATGAGGGGAGAGGAAAGGGGCCTGATACATGACCAGCTCAGTCACAGAGAATGACTGCATGCCTTATAAAATCACGTTAGTTATACTAACCATATTACCAGTGGTTAGGAGCAGGGGTTACCAGGCACACTAATTTACAGTGTTCCCACTGTGTGTTGCTTTGCAGTTGACTATGTCAGTGCTTCTCACTCTATCTAGTTTTCCTAGGTCCTCTTGAGATATCCTCAAACTCCTCCCTATCTGTAGGTAACCTACATAAATTTAAGTCATCAGCATATTTTGCCAGCTCACAGTGCAGACTCTCTTCCAAGTAATTGTAAGTCAGTGAACCTCAACAATCCTAGCATGGATCCCGCAGACATGTTGCTGTTAGCCTCCTTCAGAGGTAAGAGTTGGCCATTTATGCCTTCTCTTAACTTTCAATCTCTTAACCAGTTTTTAATGCATCACAGGACTTTAACTGCTATTCTTTTGTTACTTCATTTCCTTGGTGGTATCCTGTGAGAAACAGTATCAGAAGCCTTTTGAAAGCCTAACTAAATCCTATCCTCAGTTTATTCTTTATCCAGCACTTGAACTTTTTTAAGAATTTTAACAGTAGCAAAGCAGGGCTTGACCTTCCAAACCTGCTTTATACATTGATCTGTGCGTGTTCATATTACATGATTCACTTTGTGATTTCAAGATACTTAGTTCTTCCTAATCATGCTGTTTTCAAAAGAGACTTAACAGAATTCTTTGCAGTTTGGTGAATTACAAAATCAGCTTTATTAGAGCACCTTGTGGCTAGAATACAAATGAGATCATGCTTTGATGATTAGTTTACTGGGTTTCCTGTGTAGTATTTAATTCATATAAAAATACTATTGGTTATATTATTCCGGGGGTGACACTGAAGGCCACTGTAGTTTGCTCTGTACTGTAGCTGGCAATGTACCTTTTCAATGACAGAGAGGGAAACAAGAGCTAAGTAATAGTGGCTCAAACTTACGAGCTGGTTTTTGTCTAGGCTTCAGTTCCAGGAAAATGCAGCTATGATTTGATAGATCTTTTTTTTTTTTTTCCATTGTCTTCATTCCTCCACATTGTTCTTCCATGAGCTTCACCTGGAAAAAAATTAGGAGACCAAGAAAACCAGTTCGGTTGACAGCTCCCCCTCCAAATAAAGATATCTGGGCTCTGCAAAGATCGAACACTGGAACTGGCAAACCATGACCTCAGCCACATCCCTAAGTCACTAGAGATGTTTGCTGCCAAGTGCTGATAACATTACCTCCTCTGGTGTAGCACAGGCAGGGAGATCATCCAGGATAAGCACTAACACTGTAGTTTGTTGTTAGTGTCATGGCATTTGAATCATTTGCAGTAACACATTTTACTGATAGAAATATATTATCCTGTTTCTCTGTAATTTTTATTCATTATTATTCTAGGCACAACTCTGCTCTATTGGAAAATCTATGTCATACTATGAATTTGGTTAATTCTCTTATTATCTGTTCAGTTTTGTAAATCAGTTGTAGTCCTTAGCCCCTAGTGTTGTAGGTGGTGAATATAGAGGGTAGGAGCTATTCGCTCACCATCCAACAGAAGTGGAGTCATGTAATTCTGGTGCAATAACACAAATTAGTATCTATGGAGAGAATAAAAGAGCTGAGAGATGGAATTAAAAAACCAAAATGTGTTCCTATGTTTACATTGTATTGGCGTGTAAAAGGCAGTTGTGCTATAAGAAAGAGAGGCTAGCAAACCAGTGTCAGTCCACTCAGCTTATAGAAAAGCAAGTCTTACTGAATACAAATTTGGGACGGAATAAACTCAGTGGGATTTTCTTGTGGTCTAAACCAGCACCAAGTTATTAACTACAGCATTTACCTTAAAAGACTAGTTTTGGAATGCAAGAGGAACCTGTGACTCTGGCATACATTCACAGAAAGTTCTGGCTCTTCAGGAAGAGCCTTGGGTAAAACCTGGAGTCTTTTTTTTCCAGTTAGCAACGCCTACTAATCAGGTGGCATGGGAGGGATATGAAACAACTGGAGAAAGCCAAAGGACATGGATGCAGCTAGCCCCTAGGCAACAGAGCACCGTGTCACCCATCTTTGGAGAGCAAGAGCCTAGCTGTCCCAAATCACTTGTCTGCAACTTTTCCCATCAAATGGTTATAAAAGGGGTAAACCATGTGCTTCCAGCCCAACTGTTTCCAGCCCAGCTTCCAGCTGAAGCAGAGTCACTGGCAGATCTCTTCCTCCTTAGCACTACATTGGGGTAATGTGGGATTTGATTTTTGTCTCTTCTTTGTCATTGTCTGAAGACAACAGGATCAAATACCACCTGCTGAGAAAGGTGCTTGAATTGAAGTCCTGTGGTCAGTATATACATGAAGAATATAGACCAGAAGAAAAGCAACCAGGCTTGCTAGCTCCTGGTGTGATGAGAGGAGTGCATGCTGCAGCTGGTATCGCTTGGAAGAGACCATCCTTCCCTGCCACTGCAGTCAGTGACACAGTCATGAACTCCATAAGGATGTAATTTAAACAATCAAGATAGTTAAGTTAATGTCAACTGATGGTCACTTTACAAGGTTCTTACCTCCTTGTATGGTGGGCTATCAGACTCAAAGACAATATGCCATATTTGGGGTACTCTGATAACTCTGTGGGATATATTCCAATATCCAAAGATGGCTATCTATGGTGATATTACCTGAAATTCTTTCAGAATGGTAAAAACTATTGTGGAAGTAAATTTCCATAACTCATCTTTTGATATTTAAGTAGTGTTCATGTAAAACTTCTGTCTAATTTTAAAAGCATTTGGTTTAAATGCTGAGCAAATGTAAAGTATGGTTGAGATTAAGTCTATGTATGTGACTTACTCTCTAAAACTGAAGTACTTGGGAAATTGGAACAGCCTTCTGCAGTATTAGATCCAATTCCTTTCCCTCACCTTTGTGCACATGGCTCTCAATAATTTCTTGGTCCTTCCCTGTTTGACCTCACCCAAGCTGGGTGTCCCTGTGTGTAAGAACCTGCCTCAGTGTAGGGTCTAAGTGAGTTTCCACTC
Source organism: Egretta garzetta (assembly GCF_000687185.1). NCBI lineage: Eukaryota > Metazoa > Chordata > Aves > Pelecaniformes > Ardeidae > Egretta > Egretta garzetta. The sequence goes on from NW_009258669.1 coordinate 304,047, forward strand.
CTGTTTTTAAGGATATCTTGCACCTCTGTTCTCCTCTGACTATGTACCAAGTCCGTAAGATAAATGACACAGCTTTCCGGTTTCAGGATAAGACTATGAAGACTTCCTTCTACAATAAATTCAGCATCTCAGAAAAAGCAGCAGCTACACTGTACAGTAAAGTCAACCAGCTCCTGGTGTCTCTCTCCTTAATCATAGAATCATAGAATCGCTTTGGTTGGAAAAGACCTTTGAGATCATCAAGTCCAACCTTTAATGTAACCCTGCCATCCCACCACTAAACCATGTCCCTAAGCACCTCATCTATCCTTTTAAATACCTCCAGGGATGAGGACTCTACCACCTCCCTGGGCAGCCCACTCCAGAGCCTGACAACCCTTTCGGTGAAGAAGTTTTTCCTAATGTCTAGCCTAAACCTGCCCCGGTGCAGCTTCAAACCATTATAATAGGCTTATGAGCCCAGAGGATAATTTTTAAGTGGTCTAGGAGCCTTAAGAACTTCCAGGATTTTCTAGAATAAGCTAGGTTGGGAATACACTCCAAAGTTTACACACCTATTTCTGAGCCTTTTCATTATTTGTCTTTTTTTTGCTTGGTATTTTATAACCAGATTTGCATATGTCCACATTAATGCTAGCTATTAGCAGAGGGGTTCCTAATGTAAAGCCACATCCCTGATTTTTATTTCAGGTATTTGTTTTTAGGACACCGTGAGAATCAAATTTCTCTCTTGAGCTAGGTGTCCGCAGGTCCCTTAAGGATACACAGAGAATGGGGTTTAGTCTACAGCTGACGTGTGTTGATCTGTAAATGTATGAATGATTGACTCAGTCTTGTCCTCACTGAGCTGGCAAAGAAAATTCTGGGGAGCGAATTGGTTGGTGTGAAAGAGACAGTGGGGTAGAATATAATAGAAGGTGATCTTGCTTCTGATATAAATTGCATCTGGAGTGCTGTTACATAAAACAGGTTTCATTATTGCATGGCAAAAGAAGCTTAACTTCAAAAGTGAGATTCAAAATATCGAAGAATATGTCACCTAGAGTAAAAAACTAACACCTGAAAGGTGTGTTTTCTAAATACAGAATAGAAAAGGGAAGTGAACAATATGAAATTTTTCAGCTGAACTACAGATCTGGATTTTGGAGAAGTGATAAGAGTAAAGCATGGTTAGCATCAGAGAGGGAAAAATACTTGCAAAAAATAATAGTTTATCCTCTTAGATTAAAGATGATAGAACTGGAGCCTTCAGTAGATTAATATAAAAGAAGACATGTGGGACTTGGAGTTAAGAACAATATCTCATTGTATGAAGCTGCATGTGCTGAGACACACAGGTCACAACAGGTTTTGTATTTGCCATGCAAGTACAAAAGAAAAAAAAAAGCAACAAGTATCCATTGTGCTGTATCATCATCAAAGGCTTCCTTCAGCAGAACAGTGATGGGCACAGCAACAGAAATCACATGTAAGTTGGGTACTGTTCTGCACAGGAGTGGGCCGGCAGACACAGCACATGGTTCTTTCCAGGTCTCAGTAAGGAAGATCTAACAAAAAAGGGTGTGATAAAATAGCCATTTTAATAAGATATCATAAAAAGAGGAATATAGATAGCAAGTCAGTCTTATCTCCCTTCAGATGGTGGGAGCTCCACTTTCATGCAACATTGGACAAACCCCAAATAGGTTTTCCCATGACATTGTGCAGATCCTGCCCATGAAGAAGTTTCTTCTCCCTTCCCATAGCATGGTACCACTTATCTTACATAATAACCCAATACCATAGATTTAATAGAAATCCTTGATAAAGCACAGGAAAAGATGCAAGAGCCCAGCCAATTCACAGCATTAGGAAATTCATTTCATCCAAGCAGGTCTGAGATCATCAGCAACTGCAGACCTCCTCAGAGTTCACCAAAATTTTAAAGAATATTCATAGTCTGACCATGGAGAGACTAGTGGCCACTGATTATCCACTGAAGACTTCATAACAACCCATAGTGCTCACTGCACATGCATCCATCTTGGGCAAAGAATTTTTTTTTTTTTTTTTTTTGAGAAAAAATATTGGAAACTCTGTATTTCCCTTTAAAATATCAATTGCAAATTCACATGGATGATGATTAGGTATGTCCATGGTCATTTTAATAGGGAATGGTGAAATGTTTTCCCTGAACAAAGGCAAACGATACTTTGAAAGAATTAAGATCAGACTTTCTTCTTCAACAAGTTAACACAAATGGTAGAATCATAGAATGGTTTGGTTTGGAAGGAACCTTTAGTCATCTACTCCAACCCCCCTACAATGAGCAGGGACATCTTCAACTAGATCAGGTTGTTCAGAGCCCTGTCCAACCTGACCACTTCTGAAATGGACCAAAGCAAAAAACTAGTATTGGCAAAAATTTTCCTGAGTACTCTATTTCATTAAATAGCTCAATCACATAGAAAATATTATGTACTAAAACAGTAAGCAATGAGGATTATGTGTATCAGTTATTATATTATAGTTTTGGCAAAATTCCAGCTGTCAGTGCTAACAGTCATCTGCTTTCAAGGGACAGACCTACCAGAACAAGACTTGCAGGTCGAGGGAGGTGATTCTGCCCCTCTACTGAGCTCTGGTGAGACCTCACCTGGAGTACTGCGTCCAGCTCTGGAGCCCTCAGCACAAGAAGGACATGGAACTGTTGGAACGGGTCCAGAGGAGGGCTACAAAAATGATCCGAGGGCTGGAGCACCTCTCCTGTGAGGACAGGCTGAGAGAGATGGGCTTGTTCAGTCTGGAGAAAAGAAGGCTACGGGGAGACCTGATTGCAGCCTTCCAGTACCTAAAGGGGGCCTATAGGAAAGATGGGGAACGTCTTTTTAGTAGGGCCAGCTGTGTTAGGACAAGGGGAAATGGTTTTAAACTAGAACAGGGTAGGTTCAGGCTAGAGGTAAGGAAGAAATTTTTTACACTGAGGGTGGTAAAACACTGGAACAGGTTGCCCAGAGAGGTAGTGGAGGCCCTATCCCTGGGAACGTTCAAGGCCAGGTTGGATGGGGCTCTGAGCAATCTGACCTAGTCAGCAGTGTCCCTGCTCACTGCAGGGGGGTTGGACTAGATGACCACTAGTGGTCCCTTCCAACCCTAAACATTCTACGATTCTATGATTCTATGATTCTACCTGTTGCTACCCATGAGACATAGGGCTCTATGGAGAGAAATCAGCAGGAGATCAGAGTCTACAGGCACACTGCAGCTCTTAAGCAACAAATAATTCACCCACTCTTGCTTTCTCTAATAATCAGCTATTCATCTTCTCAAAGCAGGGAGTAGGGTGGAACAAAAACTTTCAAAGTGAACTGGAGAAGAAGCTTTCTCTGCAGGCTGTGAATCTCATGGTGGATACTCTCTGCTCCACACTACTCTAGGCATTTGTTCTGACATTACTAGATGTTTGCAGAAAGAATGGCAAACAGCAATGAAGAAGGATAGACCTTGCTACCATTCCCTACATGAACAAACATAAAATATGTGCCATTTGTTGCCTGGAGGAGACAATGTGACAACTGTGGCCATAATGCAGCTGCCTGGAAGGTGGGATGTTCACTGTACATACATGATTTCTGACTTTTCAATTCCCAATTGTTTTTCCCTTTGCTTGTAAAGGGGGCAAAGCTGGGTATGCATTTCCCATTAAAG
>NW_009258669.1:307800-312769 GCF_000687185.1 Egretta garzetta
GTACAGACCACCCCTGGCCTTTGTGTGAATATGTTACCAAGGACCTTAAAAGATGTAGCTTCCTCTGGAGACTGGAAAAGACAGAAGATAACATGTTCAGAGCTAAGGCTGATGCTGTGAAAATGGTTGTGCATTTAAGAGCTCCAGAAGTAGGTTGTTCAAGACCTGGAAATGTAGTGACTCCCACAGTGAAAGTGCTCCCACATGCACATGCCTGTTCTTCTCTTCTTATATTTTGATCTCTGCTGACACTTCTACCTGCCTTGCCATCTGTGGCTGAGATTGATTTGTTGCTCTGAACAGGGACAAGGTGCTTTTCAGTTATTGAGGAATTGGTTTCCCACCAATTATCCATCACAAGTAAGAATGCAGCAGTTTACAAAACAGAAGAAAGCAGGCAGTTTTGGGTAAGTAAGAGCTTGGAGACCTAACCACTTTGCATTAGTATCACATACATTCATCAGTAATAAGTCAAAAAAAGGCCTGTTCTTGTCCAGGAAAGAAATTAAAGATTTCTTAGTGAAGAAAAGCCCCATCTGAGACAGTCACAGGGAACAGAGGATGTTTCTTGTCCATTCTGATCTCTTCCAGGAGTCCAATGCTGCAGAAATCCCAGAAAGCAGGTCTTGGCTGTCATTTTTCATTGCTGGTTGGCAGAATTTGCTTTCATATGGTTTCATTTTACTGTCAGAGATAGACAGTTCCTGAGAAAAGACTGAGCTAGGACTCAAGTTTGCTACTAGTGAAATAGATAAGGATGTACTGTGAATGGGACTAGAGCATTGTGGTAATACACATCAGCTAAAGGCCTGGCTCTAACTTATGCTTTGGCTACCTGGTAAGTTTCAAATTCAGTCGGTTCGTAGGCAGGCCTTTTACTTTAGCCTGGCATACTTGACCAGCAGATTTCAAGTGCAGGTATTTAAGTACACATACTGAAGTGCCTAATCCAAGTTTGCCACTTGGGGCTGTCTTTAAAGAAAATACAACTGCAAATGTATCCATAAAGTATCATTTCTAACCCTACAATGAATATCATCTCGGGTTCCTCCTTTTCCCCTGACCAAGAAGGGTGTCCTGGCTGCGTTCCATTCACTCGACCAAACCACAGTCGATCACTGATGTAGCAGGTAGGGGAAAACAGGAATACGTGGACAGGGTGGTAGATCTGCTGTACTCTAGCACCAGGGTGGAACAGCATGGCTAAAGGGAAGGCATGGTCTGCATCCATGCTGCACCTTTCTTCTCCTCAGTAAGACTGCCCAGAGGCCACTGGAAAGCTGACTGGCCACATGCCCAAACGGCTTGCCTACTTGCACAGCAGTAGTGGCGGGGCTTGTGAACCTGTGTGCTGTCTGTCACGAATGAGATTTTCAGAGGATTATAGAGTGGGGCTGGATTTTGGACACCCGCAGAGGTTCCTGGCACACAGACCTACCTACTACAACTACTGGAAAAAGCATCGTAAGTGTGAGTCTTCAGTGACTGAATCCAGCTTTGAGAAACAACTTTTGCCACCAAAATAAACAGGAAAGAATACAGGTATACTTGTCTTTCAAGACTGCAACTTGGAAGGCCCTTTAACATGTTAACCAGTTTGTTTATCACCCTTTCATGCATTCCCTTAGAAAATGTGCACTTTGTCTTTTACATTGACTCAATAAAATATAATTATTCGGGGTACCAGAGCTTAATATCCTTTGAATTCATGACTGTGAGCCCAGATGTTTACAGGGGTCTGTTCCATGAACATGCTTGACTCAAAATGTGGAATAGCCATTATGTCTTTAATTGGCATTGATTTTCCAGTAATGATAATGAGGCCTGAATATTTATATTTTTACTGAATACAAAAACCAAAGAAAATTCTGTCTCATTGTAATCTCATGTATTCATCTGCTGCTTTCCCAAACTGACATGTGGTGTCAAGGGAGGAAAAATCCTTACATAATTACAAAACTAAATCAATGTACGTTTTGCTGCAATCAAGATAGTCTAATTGCTGCCTTTCTAGTAACAGAAGAATGGTAGAAAAGAGAAATTCTCTTTTCACAGGAAATGCTGCAATTTCCTAGTTGCATTATTGTGTGAATCATAGTGAAAAGCCAAAACATTCCTGAAATATCAGATGTAAAGGGTAGATTATTTATTTTGCAGAACATGCAAATAAGCAGTAAATTAAGTAAGCAAATAAATTCCATCTCAAGTCATTGGTATAAAAATTAATTTTTAAAAAGTAATAATAATAATTGGAAGAAAAATAGAAAATAAATAGATTTAATCTGTACTTCCCTGCAGAAAATTTTTCTTCATAGAAATAGGGGTGATTCAGTGACACAATTGCTTTTTTAGCTGAGAACTGGACTTTGGTGATCCCAGAAACATCTCACAGTCCTACATTTTCATATATATCTGGCTGAATACCACATCTAGCTAGTCAACAATCCTACACTGGAGACTGGTAAGAATTAGAGGCTCCAAACATTAGTTGTATTCATTCAGTGTTGTTGGGAGGAGCATTAAATTAGTCAAAACCAATGTAAGTCTGCTCTCATCTCCTACATTGGTTGTTAGGTGACACACAGACTCTTGAAAGTATCATCTGTCCTTTCTCAAACTACTCAGCTAGCAGTCTACTAGACTGATTCTGAGCTCTTGAACTTCTGACGATAGGCTTCATGGGTTCCAAGGTCTTCTAGCTTCTGAATTGTCTCTGTCTGAGTCTCTTGTGTGTGGAGCAGTATAAAGCCATGTCCTGCTATGCTAGACATTCAACTTAGACATAGAATGAAGCTGCTTTTAAATTTAATTTTATGGAGGGTTCCTCACCCCGGCAGGGCTGAGTAGCACTATAAAATGCACTGGAATCCATGCTGGCAATGGTTTAATTCAAAGTACTTGCTAGTGCAAATGAGAACAAATATTCCCAGGAATATTCTGTAAACCTGAGAGAAAAACTCCTACGAGACCTTGTGAAAGCCCGATAAAAAAAGTAAAAAGATTACAGTGACAAAGGTATGAAAAGACACAAATTACAAAGGCTAAGAGACATTCTAGCATGTCCTGCTCCTCCTTTGCCTCCTTTGTTTCTTACTGAAGTTGTTTCATAGACACCAGATCATTGCTTAATCTCAGTCTTACTGGGATTGTTTGCAAAGAGATGGATACTCATGTGTTGTATTTGCAGATGTCTTATCTGACCTTCTGCCTTCTGCACATACTATATTATGTCAGGGGCCTCTAGGCATATCTGGAAGACATGACTATGAAATGCGGTGACCAGTCATACCTTGGAATGTGGGAAGTACTAGAGACAGTTGGAGCACTGGGGGAGAAAAGATACTTCAAGCCTCCTTCTGAACTTTGCTTCTTTGCTTGATCAGATAAAAAAACTGCATGAAAGCTAAAGCACAATAGGACTTCCTTGTCCTAACAGGGAGGGCGGTGGGATGTTATCTGCCCATCTTTATCTGTCTTTTGTTGAAAGTGTGTGATTATGCACAAGGCCTAATCCTGTCTCTGGAGAAAAGGAAATTCGGGAAAATGTGGAATAGAGGAAGAGAACAGTCGTAACTGGAGTTGCCATACTTGCAAATCTCCATTTATTGAATCTCAGTGAACTCATGTGTTAATCTGTGTTAAGATGCACCTGCTGGGAGCAGAAGGAAGAAAGTTGCTGGACATGCATGTGTGGAGAACCGATTGGCTGTTGGGACCATCCAGAGGCATATCTTGTCTCCCACCTGCCTGTAATGTCAATGGTAAGCCAATGTGGCCAGTTGGACTAATGCTAGTGAAAAACTCATGTCTGAGAGGCAATAATCAGTCCTCAGATGATGTTTCCATGTAATTTGTATAGAGACTTATTCCACAAATACCTCCGCAGTAAGAAGCCCCTGATCTCATCTGAACATAAGTCACTGGGCTTGAGATAGCAGACAAAATCTCATACTGCCTGTTGGCCTAACATTCTCTTTCTAAATGTGTTAGAGGAAAGCATATCCCTCTAAGGCCAGCACATATGTGTCATTTCCTCTTGTAGCCCACTCATCCAGAAAAGCTCTTAGATCTCATAAGAGCTTGGAGATGTTCATTTTTCTCAAGGCTTTGCTTCTCCTTATCACCTGTTGATGGGAGCAGGAGCACTCTCTTGGGCATTTCCAGAGGCTGTGTGGACAAACTGTGATGCTCACATGCAAATAAAGATTTTGAGTCTGAGGGATGTGTGAGCTGTTGCATGAATTTGACTGCTGTTCATACTCTGCTTGCTGGCTGTACTCAGCTCATGTGCCTCCAGCAAAATGACATATTTTCATAGGGTCAAAAGTACTTTTGAACTAGAGATGCTAAAGGTTCAAGGGGCAAGTGAACAGCTGTGGGCATGCCTCTTGCAGTACATTGTATGGAGTGACATCCCAGAGTAAATTGGAAGCCTGTCAGTTTCCATGTAACCCTCTCGTGCTCCAAGGAAAGCCCAATCATGTCTGTTGATGTAAATTACAGCAACTGCAGTAAAATACAACTCCTTTTGCTGTGTTGTAAGGGACTAAAAACTTGTCTCAACATTGGTGGCAGGCAAGTTTAACTACCGAAGCCTAATCACCACGGCAACTGAGCAGGACAGTTTAATCACCAAGGCAGACACATCCGCGCCCGGGCCCAGGGTCGACTGACAATGGGGAGGGGGCTCGGACCTTCTGGGATTTTCGAGCACCATCTAGTGACGGTACTGAGCATGCACCCCACTGCCAAGGGGGAGGCCTGGGTATGCAAAACAGTTGACTATGCAAAAAATAGTTGACTATGCAAGAGGACAACCCTGTAAAAAGGGAAAACAGCGGAGACCAAGAGGAGCGTCCGGGAACATCTGCACTCCACCGGATTCGAAGATACATCAGGCGTATGGACCGCTCAGGCCGCACCGGCCGAACGGACAGCACATAGACCCGTGGTGGTAGGTATTGCAAAA
>NW_009258669.1:312780-344707 GCF_000687185.1 Egretta garzetta
TCCCTTTCTCACTTTTCCTCTCTTTCTCTGCTTTTCTCTCGCGTATTTGTTGTTGGCCAAATAAAGTGACTTGGCACTTGACTCTGTTTTGAATCTTAATTCTGTTCCTGAGAATGTGAAAGGAACCTAGCCACGATAAAACATTGGAGTTAATCAGAAGTTAAGCCCAGCCGCACCCAACCTCCCAGAATTATCTGAGATCGGTTGGAAAGCAAGGGGGTTTAACCTCTGCCAAATTGTTCAACCCAACAGTGGATCGTGACATGTGTACAGTGGGACTAGTTAAGAGAATTAACATCTTCCACACAGTGCATACAATACCATAATGATTCAGAAGCACTTACATTCCCAACCCCACAGAGATAAAAGTTCTGAAAGAAAGTCTATTACTAGCATGGTGCTTCTTAAATTGGTGTTCATTGAATTGACCATTTTGTTATCTAAAACCTGAATGTGGCATTTACCCGCAAGTTACCTGAGATCACCAGCCAGGCCTGTGAGATGGCTCAACAGGCTTCTATTTATTACACCAACAAGTGAATTCTGTGCAGATCCCAAGGGTTGCTCTATGAGTTCAGCACAGAAGGGGCTAATGGACGTAAAGAATGAGAAAAAATTAATTGACAGCCTCCTGTCTTTTAGTTCTGTCCATCATACCATACTGAAATGGCTTCTTTTCTCTTCTGCTCAGTCTCCAAGTATTGGTGGCATGTTTTTTTATCCCTCTTCTCTAGTTTGGTTCAGCCAAGATGAACATATCGAAGTGCAAATGATGAAGCTGACCAGTACAGGTGTCCCTTGAAGGGCAATTGGCAGCCACAGCCTTAACATCCCAGTAGACTCTTGAGTGTTCTATGTGTGTGCTGAACAAGTGGCTTTGCAATAATTGCCCTCTTCCTGTAAGACATCTAGGACTAATCGTATTTTTAGATTCACCACTCGTCTGCTTTTGAAGATTATTTTGTAAACCAGGTACATGACATTTATGTACAGGGCACTTGGTAAGTTTGCACATCACTGGCATAGCAGAGAACATTTATTGAAATGTAGTCTCCTACCTCTCTACACATAAAAAAAATGGTCCTTCTCTCTTAGTCCATTGGTGTTGCTCCAGCCTTGCTTGGGAAATACAGATCATTTCAATGGTCTCAAGGGTTTTGCTTATTATGCCTATAATTAAATCCCAAGTATGTGCATATTTAACACACCAATGGAAGCGCTATCGAATCATCTCCCATACATCTGGCTGGCTTCTGTTAGCTGTAGGACAACATGGTAGGATGCCACATCTAGTTAAACAAAATAGACAAATATTTCAAACGTTCTTCACCACTATGAATCACTTTTCAAAGTGATTTATTATGTCAAAAGTAATCTCATTTCTGGCTGAGCTGCCACAGCTCCCTTAACTCGCCCATCAGGCTCCAGCGATCCCTTCACACTGCCTCCATTTTTGTTTGCCAGAAAAGCTAAGAGACTTGTAATGAAAAATATCTGGGTTTGTTACAAAAAATTAGAATGTTCCGACATTATCTGATCAGCCTAAGCCAATAAAGGATGATTCACAGAAAAGATTTAACCACCCATAGAATCAGGCCAGATACCTCTAGGGCACTGAAAGTAAAATGTAATTGTTTTATTCTCTTTGTTTTGGTTTTATGAGATAGCTGCTGTATATATGCTGATAGTGATTTAAATCTCATTGCCCTGGAGACCACAGTGTAACGCACTTTTATTAGACATTGCTGCTCATTGACAATGCTCTGGGAGTATATACAAAACCATTTATATATACTAACATTTATATATATTAACAATGTTCTACTATGTTCAGTGACCTACACCAGCTGAATATCTGGCTATCCATATTGAATTCTGTATTAAAATAGAACTAAAGAAGTATTTATTTAAGTAAAGCTGCATTGCAGCCAACACTGTCAATTTATTCGGGTTTTTCAGTTTCCTTCACATCATACAGCGTTGCTTGGAAGTATAATACAAAATACTCTAAGGTTCTTTAGGAAGATAGAAAAAGATGTAACTCCAATTTCCATTTTGGAAATTACTGTGAGTAATTCTGATAGTTCTGACTAGACTGCTAATTATAGAAAGCAAGTTTTTTTGACCTTTTTATTCCAAGCTGCTGGTACTAATCGCACTGAGGTAAAAATTACTATTTTGACCAGGATTTATTGCCAAGCACTTCACTCCTGATGAAGAATCATATAATCACAGAATAGTTCAAGTTGGAAGGGATGCAGAAGAATCATCGAGTTCAATTTCCTGCTCCTCACAGGACTACCTAAAACTAAATCATATGACTAAGAGCTCTTTGAACTCTAACAGGCTTGGTGCCATGACCACTTCCCTGGGAAGCTTGTTCCGGTGACCCACTGCCTCTCAGTGAGGAACCTTCTCCTAATGTCCAGTCTGAACTTACCCTGACGCAGCTTCATTCCATTTCCTCATATCCTGTTGCTGGTCATCAGAGAGAGGAGATCAGCACCTCCCCCCTCTGCTGCCCCTCTTGAGGAAGTCATAAACTGTGATGGGGTCACCCCTGAGCCTTCTCTTCTCCAAGATGAACAAACCAAGTGACCTCAGCTGTTTCTCCTGTCTTGCCCTCAAGACCTTTCACCATCTTGGTCACGCTCCTCTGGACAGACAACAGTTTGATGTTCTTCTTATATTGAGGTGTCCAAAAACTGCACGCAGTACTCGAGGTGGGGCCACACCAGTGCAGTGTAGAGTGGGACAAGCACCTCCCTCAACCAGCTAGCAATGCTGTGCTTGATGCACCCCAGGAGATGGTTGGCCCTTTTGGCTGCCAGGGCACACTGCTGACTCATATTTAACTTGCTCTCAATACAAGCCTGCAGATCTCTTTCTGCAGGGCTGCTCTCCAGCCTCTCATCCCCCAGTTTGTACATGTAACCAGGGTTACCCCTTCCCAGGTGGAGAATCTGGCACTTGCTCTTGTTAAATTTCACATGGTTAAGCGTCACTTGTACGTCTTGGGGTTTGATCATTACCTTTATGCTGCCAATCGGTATTTGAACAGACCAGAACGTGCAGGAAAAATGTGCAGACCTATTACTGAAGATCCTTCACAATGTGAAGTTTATTAGCTGAATGTTGCTCGAAAGAAGAGACTGATCCTTGAAACTTAGAATTAATTTACCTCTTGTATTATGGTTATATGTTTATGTCTTTTCTTGCTTCCTTTATGATAATTACCTCTTTTTACCTCCACATTCCCCGAAAGAATTTTGTTTAATTCTTCAGAGATATTCTTGGATTGCTTAGAAGCTTTGGTTTTGAATTTTTGGCTTCTTTGTTCAGGTTGGCAACACAAACAGAATACAAATGCTTCTCATCCTTGTGTCTGGCCAGGTTGTAGATCTCTTTGCACACACCTACCAAGCTGTGTATCCAGCCAGCTGCCTTACACACTCAGATAGAAGTACAGTCTTTCACCAGGAGCAAGAATTTCTCCGGCTGGTTGAGCTGCTGTGTCACTCTGCAAGATCTGATGTTCCTTCCTCTCTCAGCTGTCTGTGCTCCCCAACTGGTAGACATAGTTCACCTGTGCTGGTGAGCAGTTCCTATAGCAGCAAAGATATCAAAACCATTCAATGTCACCTACAGCCAACAAGGCATTGGCAAAGCCTCAACACTCATCAACTTAGTTTTTCTTCTGTGATGAATGTGTCCTTGCAAAAAGAGAAATGTCTTTATTTTCCACATAGGCAGTATTTTCAAAATATTGCACATAATTTGTAATTATTTGAGTAGTTATCATTTATTTTATACTTTATTAATTATAAAGAGTCAATACTGATTGTTTTGCAAATGTAAAAGTAATGCTTGTATTTATAAAATATTTTTTGAATTTTAAACTTCTAAAGCTAGAACTACCTTGATTATTTTAATAACATTATTTATTTAATATTTGTAATAACATTTGATACCAATTATTGATTATTTAATAGCCAAATGATTATATATTAATTAATTATTACATTATATTGTATGTAAGCAACATCTCAGCTATTTTATCATAGAGGGCATGAATCATATAAACTTAATGTCAGGGCCCTGGCTGCACCAAACTCTATCCCTCTGCCAAGGGACTGGCTGCCCAGGCTCGAGGCCAGCTCTGGCACAGTGCAGCAATGTAGTCTGGAATCAGGCAGCTGTGAGAAGAGCTACGTGTAAGCTGTCATAAGTAATGCTGAGGGCCTCCTCGTTCACTCCTTCACTTGGGAGATGCATGTCGGCTCAGGCCCTTGCCTTTGATCCTTGTCTGTATCATGATATGGCAACTTGTGGACATCATGCAGAGTGCTTGCTGTTTCTTTACATTACTCATTCTTCCCACCCCCTCTGCCACACCAGCAAAAGGCATTGCCTTCTTTCTTTAAGAAGCAGACAAGTGGCCATTGACACAGTTTTGACTCTCCTAGGGTAACTGGATACTACCAATTCTGGCAAGACCACCACGCTCCCTGGCTAGTTTTAAAACAATTGAAGCAGAAATGCCAAATGAACAGATCAGAACTGAATAGAGCTAATAGAAAGTGTGCATGGAAAGGTGCCAGCATCTCTGTGCTCTTTCCTGTGTATGGGACGTGATCCTTTTATGGGCTGGTTCCTCCCCTGTGATGGCCCTTGGAGGAGGTGTGTCAGGATATTATTCACATTCTGCCACCTGCCACAACCTCTGTGTATGTGGAGGTGAGCTTCTTATCACCTAAACTAACAATTATTATCCAGAAATTACATAGAATGATTGCTTGTTTACTGTTCTCCAGCTATGTTATTTATACTGCTTTTTCCTCAATTGTTTTGTTCAGGGCCAGGAAGGATTTGGAGCATGTGTCATTACGAGGAGCAGCTGAATCAGCTAGGACTGTTAAGCCTAGAGAAGAGAAGGCTCAAGGGGTCTTACCAATGTGTGTCTCTCCTAATGGGAGGGAGAGGGAGTGTGTGTGTGTGTGTGTGTGTGTGTGTGTGTGTGTGTGTGTGTGTGTGTGTGAAAAACAGAGCCAGACTCTTCCACTCACACCATACAAGAGGCAACAGGCACAGATTTGAAGACAGCAGAGTTTGTCTGCATTTTAATATTTTTGCCTCAGGTAAACAATGACAAGTGCATCCCATATGTTTTCTTTCCACTCATCAGTGGTTAGGCCTTGCTTAGAAACATACAGCAAGTTTCTGAATCCTCAAGAATCAGTAAGTCTTCAAAAACATACAACTAAAACAAATGAACTTCACTGTTTTCTACTGAGAACACTTTGGGATGACATCCCAATAAAAAAAATTTTTTTCAGTGTGAACACAAACCATTTTGACTATTTTATGCTTCAAAGATAATATGGTAGCTCTGTTTTTTTATATATCCTTTCAGTTACCCACTTCCAACCTGTATTTCCTGACTGCAGACCCTAGGCAAGTGAGAACTTATGGTAGATATTTGCTTCACTATAATTATTTTCCACTGAAGTTGTCCTCAGTAAAGCTTCTTCCTTCTTTTTTCCTATAGAACAAGGATGGGTAGACCCAAGTGAGTAATTTGTGTCAGACATAGCAGCATCTCTCTATAGGGGATTGAGGGTAGGGTAACTTTTGTTAAGAAGCATCATTCAGGGAGGAAAACTACTTGCACAATAATTCTGGTATATAAGACCAGCTGGCCACAATAGGACATTACCCCAAGGTCAAGCCTTTTTTGCAACCCTTGCCACCCATTTGGGAAGAACATGATTCAACATCGCAAACTTTATTCTTAACTTGGAATGGCCCTTTGGACGTAAAGGCCCAGAAATTCACAATACTTTATATATGGATTAATGTATTCTCCTCCTCCCCAACATAAATTTTGGGATAGCGAGAGACCATGAATCCATCTTGAAACAAAGACATATTCAGTCACAACAATACGCAAGTATTAACTGTACAGGCCCTGCTCGTGATGAACTTCCCTCTTTAGGGCTGCAGACGCATATGCTTAAGTACAAACACAGGGCTTTTGTCTCATACAACCAAAGACTAATACTACTGGACTTTTTTTTTCTTGTCTTCAAACATATGTGATGGTCATAAATCACATGTTTGTGTCACGAAAGAATAGCTTAGTGTTCACGATTACTGCATTCTATAAAAATACAGCTGAAAACTGAGGTTTGTCATTACAGAAAATGTAGGTAAAAATAACTTGGTGTCTGTGTGTAAGAACAACAGCTATTTCATGTTTTTACTGAAGTCTTATTCCTGTTGATACGAATGCCAGGCTGCAAGCTTATTTCTGATAAATCTAGTAATCATTTTTAGCAGCAAAAATGTTTTCTTTAAGGGCTTTTGCCAGCTTACATGATTTTGCATTGTGCTTTAATTTAAGAGGTGAAATGTACACATTTTCCATGAGAATATTTATTACTTATTTAGGATTCTTCACATTTCTTTTCACATATTCTGTCTTGAAATACATCTGTTTCTAAAAAATTCTCTGTTTTTTAGAAAAGTCATCAAAACACAACAAAGGATGCTTTTGGATATCCTGCTTGGGTATGTGAATATTACTATTTATTTTACGTACTTGAGCATCAAACTTAGTCACCTCATGACACTATTTTTCCTCCAAGTGTAATTATATTTCACAGTATGTCTGCTGGTTGGGCAGAAACAGAAATCAGAAAATACAAAATACAGAAAATACAAAAATAATTAACCAGCACCAACATCTAGCGTAAAAATGACAATATTCAGCAGCCACTAAATAATTAAATACATTAATTTGCAAATGTATCCACCCAAGCTAATAGGAAGTGAGGAAGTTAAGGGTCATTAAAGAACAGAAATCATATAACCACTCACTCCGGATTTATACATTGAATTCTGCAAGAAAGATGGGTAATTTTTTGCTTATTTCTTTAAAACTGCTTTAACTGATGGTGTGGAAGACAGCCCCCTGCAATGTAAGTTTGTTTCTTAATTTATTTGCAATATTAAAATTCAAAAATGGAAAAATTAAAAGACAGTATTAAAACATAGATGACTCTTCTAACAGCCTGTCTAACAGATGGATTGAACAGCAAATTTCCAAACAATTCTTCAGAAGCTGAAGACCTGATCTTGCAAGCAAATGCACATATACACACACATGTACTAACTTTCGTTGCGCTACTCCGTGTGCGAAGTTAATAATACACAAAGATGTCTGCATAAGTTAGGCCTAGAGCTCTGTTCTTGCAGGTCATCATGTCAGACTTCGATGCAAAAAAGATTTCACTCACAGCAAAGAGTCTATAAATTAGGGGATAGATGTCCCTATTAGAAGGGGCAAAGAAAAACTATCACTGCAAGACATTGAAGAATTCATTTAGCTTACTGAATAAATGTCAGATTCCCAACAGTTTGACAAGATTCATTTCAACATTTAGATGTCTTCAGTTTCACCACAGGAATAATTCAGTTGCTTTACAGTAACTTAGGCATCCACAGAATATTGGCACATGAGACTCGGGAATCCACAGGATATTGACACAGACACCCTCACAGAACTGGCCTAGGACACAAGGACCTTGTTCTTCTGCATCTCTAACTGGAGAGTAGGTAAAATATCTGAGAGAATTTCAACTCACACTAGATTCACCTTTACCAAAGTGAATCAACGTTGGTGTCTGAGCTGCTATTAACAGTTGGCGGTTGTTAGAAGTCAGTAAATCTACTGACTGAATGTCCACTGGAAATATTCATAATTTAACTTGAATAGCTACTGGACAAATAGGATGTATACACATACATTCAGGTGATGCTTAGTGCTGAATTATGTCTCAATTAGTAGTTCAGTGCCAAAAAGCTAATGCTCAGCAGCATGTCAGCTATGCCTTCCATTCAAGAATCTCAGGGTAATTTTACACACAGACGGGTATTATCATTATACCTTTTGCAGGTGAGCGAAGAAATACAAACTGAGTTGGGAGTTGGACAAAAAGCCAAAGCCAAATCTCTGGAGCTCTAATTCACT
Source organism: Egretta garzetta (assembly GCF_000687185.1). Taxonomy (NCBI): domain Eukaryota; kingdom Metazoa; phylum Chordata; class Aves; order Pelecaniformes; family Ardeidae; genus Egretta; species Egretta garzetta. Next base: position 320,813 of record NW_009258669.1, read on the forward strand.
ATACCTGTCACTAAGCAATGCTTACTGTATCTAGGAGTCTACAGCTATGAAAAAGTTCAAATCACTCTCTTATATCAGCAGAATATCATCTTATATGTTGCAACATGAAGTACAACATGAAGATAGAGGTGGTGCTTTTTAAAAAACAAAGTCATGTAAGTTTAAATAGATAAAGACTATTATCCATAATACAGTAAATATCCAAATAGAGTATAAAGCTAGCTTTCAACTTTTATGTGAATTCTGAATATTAGGAGATTAGCAAAAAGCATCAAGACCAGAATGCTTAAAAGCTACCATGAAATATTTTAGTAGAATTATGTGTATTTTTCTATCTCATCTCTAGGTACAGCATTACACAACCATCCACATGGCTTATGCCATTGAGTTTGTTTCAACAGGGAAAGTGAGATTTATTTTGACTAATTTCAGTCATTTAAATATTTAGCATTTGTTTATCGTAGCTTTTTCTATACTTAAATAGAGAGAGGCATCTCCAGAGATGGATTTGCGCCATTTTAATGTTGGGATCTAAAATAGATAAGATTTAATGTCTACACAAAGAACACAGACAACCAGCTTAAGTCAATACTTAGCTTAGAGACTATCAATTCACTCCATAGCAGAGACAAATTCCAGGCAGTTTCTGGTTTGCTTGTTTTGTGTTGTGGTAAAGACACATGTTTTTTTCTTTTAAAATCATAGCTATAACCCCAAATCCAGGTTATCTTACAAACAGCAAGGAAGAAACATAGAGAAAAAAAAAATGTACTAGTCAACTTCCAGTCCTACCTGTATAATAGAAGAGACAGAATTTGGGATCACTTTAGCCACCTTTTTCATCTTCAGGGTTATTTTTTCAGTTTGTCCTTTGTCATTTGACAGAAAAAATGTAGAATAAGTCTCCCTAATGCCTTTTTACAGCAGATCAATTTTAATATAGCAAGTAATTTTCTCCTATTCATAGTTCTCCTTATTCATATTCATCCATGTTCACAGTATTCATAAAATACTATTTAAAATAAATTTGGGGTTGTGATGTTATTTAAAATATTACATATTATTTCATTTTAAGCTAGTAACCACCTTTGCTAAAAGTGAAAACTGGAGATTAAAAAAGAAAGGAGAGTTAAGTTTCAGTGAGACTACACATATAGCAAGAGTGGAAAATACCACTGGGAATAGTTTTTTACTTGTATTCCCCTCAGAATAGCAGATGAGCTGGGAAAAAAATGCTGCTTCTACTCCATTCTCCTGCAGTTAAATAAAAAGCATTTGAAACTTCTCCAGAAAAGCCAGTATGCTGCAGGATCTTTGTGATTTCAAAAATGAGCGGGTACCTGGGTCTCCACAGCTCTACAAGACTGGTAATGCCTAAGCACAGATTCCACAGAGCAGTATCCAAAGTCAGTAAAACTGTTAGTCAAAATTTCAATAATATATAAATAATTTAGAGTTATGAAGTGCCACTGTGATCTGATCATGGCTGTCTATTCCTTTTCCTTTGTATTACATTTCTGTAACTCCAAGGACAATTAGTTGTCATCAGATTCAATAAAAGCTCTGTTAGGATATTGTATAGAACCAGAATATACGCAACTATTTACAGGGTGTGTGACCTTCTGCAGGTCTGCCTTCCACCTTGGTTCAAGGAATTTTTTCTTTTAAGTTAATTCTCTATGAAAAAGTAGTGAGAATTTGCATGTTCTGTGCTATGACAAAATGGTAGAAGTATTTTTCTTCCCCACAACAAAAGATTTGTCGAGGCAACATCCAAGAATATTCAACACATTAAAATGATTCACTTGGGTTCTTGGAGTGTACGCTATTTCACTGAATGCAGGAAAAAAAAAAAAAAGGCATACCAGGTAACAGCTGTTAAAAACACTCTCAATACAAAACTAAACTAAATGAAAAACAAAAACATAATTAAAAAATATCATACACTCATAATTGATATAAATTACAGACAGTGGTTTGCATACAGACTTTCTATGCATAAAACTATGTGTGTATAATCTGGTCATATTCTGGTTGGTTATACGACCCTGCTTCCTTGGCAAGAAATCATGAAAATGCAGTATTTTTGTTACTATGTTCTTGGCATGATTCTCTCGTCAGTTTTCTATCTACAGTCAAACACTGAAGATCTAGGAGGTGTACATTTGATAAGAACAGCACAGACTGGCAGATAAGCATATCTTGCCCTGCATCTAGCTTCAGAGCTACACTGCACCATAGGAAAGATATGTTCATGTTCTTGGTCTGTTGTGCACTGTCTAGAAAGTAGCAGCATGAAAATTAGGAAGAGTTTAATACTCTTCAGGCATTTAACAAGAAGGAAAGAGGAGAAAAAAAGGATGAATACTATTTGTTTCACATCAAGTGGCCTGTTCCCATACAGTGGAAGTGGCTAGTAAGGCCTAGAAAGGATTTAGATAGCATCAGAGTCTATTCAAACTTTTAAAATACAAAAAAGTGTATCAAAATGTCAATTTAGTCAGTCCTTTCTTGAGCTTGACTGATCACATAGCTTCAATGTCTGTTGCATTGAAGTACCTATCTGAGCTACCTAAATAGCCATCAGCAACTAGGAAGATAAGCTATTTTAAATCTGAAAGGGCCTTCAAAACAAATTGCATTTTTCATTGTGGTCTACACAAGATACCTTCATCAGTTTGTAAAATTATGTGCAAGTGTGAAATTTTGTTACTTTTTTATATCAACAAAAGTCCTAGTATAAATAAATTAAATCAGCAAAATATCCCTTACGATTCCAACTTACTTCATTTGAGAAATCAGAATAAACTGTGTCTAAAGAACATATACTTCTGCTACTATAAACCTGATAAAGTAAGTACAGTAAGAGCTGCTTGTAAAACAGATATTCCTGTCAAAGAGATATACTATCAAACTATACTATCTCTAGAAGAGACAACACAAACTTAAAACCCTCAATATTTTGTTCTTTGAATTATCTATTTACTAAGTGTAATCTTAACACTAACTTTAAAAGGGTCACATTTTCAAAAATGAAAGGGGCAAAAAACCAGTACTGATGGTCTGTCTGCATTTACTGTGATTGCACGTAAGTATCTGGCATTAGCACTCATATAAAATTCTAAATGTATTTTATTATGCTCATTTTTATTAGATTTTCATAATCTGTTCCATATATCATGCGGATACCATGAAAACATCTTTTATACTAGAACCTTAAAGACAGAATATATGGCACTACTTATTTCTGTATGAAAGGAAGCATAAACTGAAGTAGAACCTCAAACACTGCTATTCATTTTTCCCTATTATGCCTCAATTTATACGGCACACTGTATTACTGCTTTATGTGAAAATATTTTAAATTACAGTTTTACAACTTTGATTAATTGCATCAAGTCTTTTTCACACTTAACCTCCTTTACAGTACTACTGGTATGAACTATGAATTTCTTCCTCTTGAACAATCTCAGCTGGAACCTACATATACAAACATCAGAATAGTTCTTCCTAATTTACAGAATTCATATACTTCGCTTACACTAGTTTCATTTTATCATGTATCATTAATTTCATCTTAACTTTTGCTTGTTTGCTTTTAACTAATTATCATTGCTAACATGCAAGGAATTAAAAGCTAATATTTAATTTGTGAATAAGAAAATACAAAATAAGCATTTACATATATATTAAGTAACAGAAGGTCAGATCTGAAGACTTTACTCACATCAGAACTTTTGCTTCAGGGATAAGTATGCACCTCAGCAAAGTTTTTGCTTATGCAAAAGCTGGAGAATTTGGCTTAAAGTAGTAACTTAATTAATTATTCTAATTTCATACGGTTGTGGGTTAACCCTGGTAGGCAGCTAAGCACCACACAGCTGCCTGCTTGCTTTCCACTCAGTGTAAAGGTAAATTTGAACAAGGGTTGGGGAGAGAATCAGACAGGTGCAAGTGAGAAAACTTGTGGATTGAGATAAAGACAGTTTTTTAGGTAAAGCAAAAGCTGCATGCACAAGCAAAGCAAAACAAGGAATTCACTTACTATTTCCCATCAGTGGGCAGGTGTTCAGCCGGGAACGGGAAAGCAGGGCTTCATCACACACATAGTGGTTACCGGGGAACACAAACACTCTAACTCTGAATGTCTCCCCTGCTTTCCTTCTTCTTCCCCCAGCTTTTTATTGCTGAGCATGATGTCGTATGTTATGGAATATCCCTTTGGTCAGCTGGGGTCAGGACTGTCCTGGCTGTGTCCCCTTCCAACTTCTTGTGCACCCCTAACCTACCCGCTGGCGAGGAAGTGTGAGAAACAGAAAAAGCCTTCACGCCATGCAAGTACTGCTCAGCAACAGCTAAAACATCCCTGTGTTGCCAACAGTGGTCACAAATCAAACACACATGCTGCTATGAAGAGAATTAACTCTACCCCTGCCAAAACCAATACATATATTCACAAAGAAATTAAACTCTTGTAAATAACTTAACCAAATCAAAATCAATGGTAGTGCATGAAAGTTATTAGAAAAACTATAGGGAAGGAAAGGGTCGCAATTACAATACTAAAACCATTATGACTTTATGCTGATAAATTGAAAAGGCTAATATTTATCTTATTTTAAAGAAGCAAGTAATATGAATGCTTTTATTTTTGATCTTGTTCAAATTTTCATTAATTTAAAAACACAGTCTTAGATTTATGATATTTTTACCAATGACAAAACAGACCTGTTATCTCTGGGTTTTTTTAGCACTTTAAAAAAGAAGTTGTCCCTGGCTGTTCTTCTGACACGTAGACTAAATATGCTGGGCCACAATCAAGTTCATACTGTTAACATGCAGTCAGCATGACTTCACTGTGACTAGCAGAGTAAAATAATCAGGAAACTTTGGTCTGTTGTCCAAATACTTAATTTCCTTTTCAATATTGTAATAATTTTTGGGGGAACATTTCAAAGACAAATGCAGATGTGTTGGATTTTATCAAGAGGGATTACACACAAATGTTCATGAAACACTCTGTAGAAGAGAGAAAAGGCAGAGAAGGAAGAGTGTTAGGGAGGGATGTTGCAATGCTTACAGAAAATTAGAGGCATCTTACTAGGTGAATAAATAAATTTGTAGAAACTACCTAACCAAGTGCATACCAAGGAAAGTATAATCAAAAGCAAAGATGTAACATTCTAGCAATGCAAAATAGCTCTTCCAGAAGATTGGTCTTCTCCATGGAGATTCACCAAGCAAAGAAAAATTTTGATACAGACCCACTGCTGCTTACACTGTAACAAAAAAAATGAACCATAATTTTTTATAACAAGTGTAACATTCATGTGAATAGTTTCATTCAACAAGAGGAATATTGCTAGAACTCCTTGCTTCTGTAAGTATTACTAGAAAGAAGAAAAATAGGGTTAGTACATAAAATAAGCTTTCCATGTCTAGAAGTTAGTCTTCAAGAATTGAATACCAAAATCAATGCTTCTGTCTTCCACAAGGGAACTAAAATGACAATGTTTTGGCTGGAAAATTTACAGAAGAGCCATACTGAAAAGTTCCAAGTAATTTACATAGATAGCTTGTCACTCTTTAAATGTTTGTTTTGCTTTTTCAAATGTCAGAAGCAGCTTATGTTAATAATAAACTTCAAAGGAGCATTAATTAACATTGGAAGGTCTTTTAAGATACAGCTATCTAAGAGCAATTAAGCAGACATGGAAGATGCTGTGATTCAATAATCCTGATTTTGCTATAACTTCTACCTCATGAAAATACAGAAAAGGAGCCATTGAAGCAACAGAACAGATGGATCTATAATTAAAACCGCAGTGAATTCCATATGGTAATCTTTATGAAAATGACTCTGGGAAGAGAGCACTGTTTATTGCTTGCCATGGATGGGGAGTTTGATGCAGGATTTTAAAGGGCATTCTGGATAGATATCAGCCCGGTATCTGTGATGAGTAACAAGCTTCTTTTTATCAGTAATATGACTTGAAGAAATAAGAATGTAATATATATGACCGTATGGTCATGTTGGTACATTTGTTGACTCTGGTGTGTCTTGAAATAGAGAGAGTGAGGTTTGGGTTAACCTTATTGTATACTTTTATCTGTAGTCCACATGGTGATATGAAGTTGATAGCAAAATTTGTAGGAAGTACAAAGCTTACCTGAATATCAATTGTGAGGAGGACAGAATACTGTTTCAGAATAGTTGCAGTTAGTTTAAATGTCACCAGGTATGTTTTAGTACAGCCAAATTCAATTACATATATCTCTGAACAAAGAGTTTTTTCTCAAAATAAAAACATTCTTGATTACAAAGAAGTAAATACAAGGAGGAAGTTACTGTACTTACCCACCTTATTAAAAGCTCTCAATTTTCTAGTGGCAAGTATAGTTAAATGTTGAAGCAGACAAAGTAAGATCCCTTTTGTAAGATCTCTTTCTAAAAGTTTCTAGTGAAAAACGTACTGTGTGTATGCACTGTAATAAATTAGATGGAATCAGTCATCAGAGCTAACACAGGGAAATGCTGAGGCTGATAGAATTACTGCATTTCTAGTACAAGTACTTCACTGAGGAAAAGTTTACCTTATGTTGATCAAAGAAGATGCTCTTATTCATGCCCTTATTATCTTTCGCTCTTCCCCAAGTTTTGTTAGTCTCGCTATTTCTTTTCAACTTCAGAAGTACACAGCAGTGCCTGTTACAAACAAAACTCTGGACAAACAAACAAAAAAATCTTACAGAAAGAGGAAATGGATTATAAATTCAACATGCTCTTGAAGTTAGTTTCCCAGGCTATTGAGCTGACTAGCACACAAGCACCTTTGGAGTCAGGAGACTCATAACCTCTAATTGCTGGAAACCAAGAAAGTTGGTCAAAGAAAAAAAAGACTCTGTATGTGCACAGCTTCTTTTACGGGTTCCATGTAGGGTGCTATTGAAGGCAGGACACTGGAACAGTGGATCCAGGATGGCCATCCTGTGCTACAGGAACTGTCTTCTTCTGCACGCCTTCAGGCCCTTCTCAAAGAGGACTTTACACACTCCTTTACAGAGGGAGTCATGTGCCAGATGGAGATGTGCCTATAGGGCAGATGATCTAAAACATCTGGACTCTTTGTAGTAGTGGGGATGTAACAAGCCTGGGGGAAGAGCTAGGGTGTGGCATGGGAGATCCTGGCCACCTGGTTTCTTTGAAAAGTGGAGGACACAAGGGTTTGCTGGACGCTGTGGCTCCTTTTCCACTGGGAATATTAAGGAATAAGAGTTTGCGGGCAGGGACAGTTGGGTTCCCTCCAGTCCTAGGTGGACAGCAGGGTGTAGGGGTGGTGCCAATTATTTGGCATTTAGACTTGAGCTTTTCCAGTTGGTGACAAAAGGAGGAGGGATGGGAAATTAAGATAAAGGAAGGAAAGGAGAAATACAGCTGGAGAGACAAACTGCAAAAACTGAAATGACCACAAGCATGCTAAAAGCATATTCTGTTTTCCTCATTGCTCTTCTATGATGAATATTACTTAAACATTAAGCTTAAATTAAAGCAGAAAATAATCGCAATAGTCCCTGCTATAATTGCACTGGGCTTGGTCAGCGTGCCGTTTCTCTGAAAGTGGGAAAACTTTGTTTTGCACATGAACCAGCCTCTCTTCCCACCCGCTGGGGGGCACACGGCTGTACACGGGAGCGCTGCAAACCAAGAAAGGATGCACGCATGAGCAGCCAGCGGCTCCACGTTGAAAAACACCACAGCAGTGCCGCAGCTTTGGTGATCCCAGAATGACGTCACAACGTGCGTTCTCAGGAAGACTTTGGGCTTTCCAGGTTGTTGAGAAAATGAAGGCAACTAGAGCTGCGTTTAAGAACTCCACGGACCGTGTTGCAGCATGTCGGACGGTGTGGGGAAGGGCTCTGTCCTGCAGCTGGGATGGTGATTGACTGTCGTGGTTTAACCCGGCTGGCAACTCAGCACCACGCAGCCGCTCGCTCACTCCCCCCTCCCTCAGTGGGATGGGGGAGAGAATCGGGAAGGAAAAAAAAGGTTAGAGCCATGGGCTGAGATAAAGACAGTTTAATAAGGGAAAATAATAATAATATTAATCATGAGAATGGTAAGAGAATATACAGAACATACAAAAAGAACAATGCACAACGCAATTGCTCAGCACCTGCCGACCGATGCCCAGCCTGTCCTGAGCCGCAATCACTCCCTGAGCCACCGACCGACCGACTAACCCCTCCCGAGCATGACGTTATATGGTCTGGAATAGCCCTTTGGTCAGTTTGGGTTAGCTGTCCTGGCTGTGCTCCTTCCCAGCTTGTTATGCACCTGGCCGAGCAGGAGAAGCTCAAAAAGTCCTTGAGTAGTCTGAGCACTGCTTGGCAACAATTAAAAACATCAGCTGTAACACAGAACAACCAACACAGAGTCAATGTCCTAGTTTCTGCTGGGACAGAGTTAATTTTCTTCCTAGTAGCTGTCATAGTGCTATGTTTTGGATTTAGTACTAGAAGAATGTTGATAACACACTGATGGTTTAGCTGTTGCTAAGCAGTGCTTACACCAGTCAAGGACTTTTCGGGTGCAGAAGAAGCTGGGAGCGGACACAGCCAGGGCAGCTGACCCCAACTGGCCAAAGGGCTATTTCATACCATATGACATCATGCTCAGTGTATAAACTGGGGGGAGTTGGCCAGGGAGCAGTGATTGCTGCTCAGGGATGGGCTGGGCATCAGTCAATGGGTAGTGAGCAATTGCATTGTACTTCAGTTGTTTTGTATATTCTTACTGTTATTGCTATTGTTGTTATTATTATTTTCCTTTGCTGTTCTATTAAACTTTTTATTTCAACCCATGAGTTTTACAGGTTTTTTCCAATTCTCTCCCCCATCCCACTGCAGCAGACACTGTCTGCTAACATAATCTGAGAACAAACAGGAAGTTGAGTAAAAAAAATGTTTTGTTTTGCATTCTTCTTAGGATGATTATCACCTCAGTGAACACTTTGATGTTTCCAAGAAAATGGGGACCTGAACTGTCCATAAAGGACTTCCATTGATTATTTTTTAAATGACAATAGAAGAGAATCAAAATAAGACAACAATGCTTTTTGAAGGGCTTTTTACCAGATGATCTGGCAAACTGGGTAAATGCAGGGGCTTTCCGCTGATGCTTACAAAATTTGTTTCAAATATTTAAAAACATATTTATTATTTTGTTCTTGTCAACTTCTTCACTTCTGTGTTATGTTCTTTTGATGTACCACCAGTTTCTTTGCTTCCTGCACGTGAGATCTGTGAAAGGGTCAGGGCAGTGCACAAAAATGAGTACACAAGGGGGTCCTGCCTCACCAAGCCTCTGAAGTTTACTTCCCTCAGACTTTTGAACCCAGGGACTGCAGTAGTGGCATGACTGTTGGTTGGAAGCAGAGGGAGGCTTTTGGAAGGCCACATTCTTGAATAAACATAGTTTATTAGGATCTTAGTGGCAACAATCCACTCCTGTCTGTGCACCATGGTATTTTTCTCCATAGTTAATACACATTAAAGTGTCACCTACCCCCTCCTCTTGTCGTCTTTGGTTTGAAAGACATTAACTCTGTAAGAACTACCTGCTAGTGCGGGGAGACAGAGCTCTGGGTCTAATCTGGTATCTCCAGCATGAGATCATTAACATAGCATAACGCCTACAAGCTCTGTAAAGCCAGAAGCGCCTAGGCTACCTGAAAGTGATCTATCACATGATGGAGAGAAGATGTATTTCTCATGTTTCAGCATTGGACATGTGACATTTTATACGTGTATTAGCTCTTTCCTGATGCTTTGTGGTGACAGTACATTCACTGCACTTCAGAAGATGTTACTTGTAATAAATACAACAATGTGTTTATGATATATAGAAGCACATTCGGCATTATCTTAAACCAATGATTCACAAACAGACCTGGAATGATGAGGGCTCCAATTCCAAAGGAATGCTTCATTCTGATCTTCTGGAGCTTGGGTGTGACCTTCTAGATCTTCCCTGTATCCAGAAGGCAAGTAAAATTTTCCAGCAAGTGAGTAGAAAATCATGCAAAGATAAAGTAAATTATTTAGTTTCTTTTTATATTTGCTTATGCTTCTTTTACTCTACCCCAAAATTTAATTTTTATTACATAGACTTCAGAAGAAAAACAATTTCATGTAAGATATATGGAAAATTTTTCACTCCTGGAAGTGAAGTAGCATCAGAAAGCCACGTACTGTAGTATATATGTTTATGCACATAAAAGTTTGGGAATCTGTGTCACATGAGGCTCAAGCACCAGATACAAACTCTATTTTTAGATCCAGAATTTCTGGCTTTGGTTTTCCATTGCTAACAAACCATGAAGAGATGCTACACTACAGCAGCAAAGTATAAACAAGTTCCAGTTGTTACCTCCTATTCCATTTTTATGGTTACCTGAATGTTCTTGAACTTTTCCTACTTGAAAGATGGAGGCTTACTGAGTGAATCAGATGGAGTATTACTGAGTGAATATTGAGTCTTACTGAGTTGAAATATTGAGTCTTACAGAATACTGAGTCTTACTTTGTTGAAATACTGCTTATCTACAAAGTCCTGTTGCCCTGACGAGAGGCATTATCACCATTCCAAGCAATGACATGAAACAATACTTTGTTCACTACTTTCCTGTGAAGATACTTAATTGTTCCTACTAGATGGAACTGCTGCCACCTAAAATGGTGGTTAATATTTTTACTTCCCTTCAGTTTTAAGAAGACTTAACCCAACCTTTTAAACTCTTTTCTGATTCTGTGCGAAAGGTTTTCCATACGCACAAAAAGTTCAGTTCATTCACTGAAAAATTTGCCTAGGATGAGTGCAGTGCTCTACTGGGATGGTAGAGTGTCCACACACTTCTGCTGATTTCAGGTGAATGCCATGGAAGAGGAGCTCTACTTGGACTGCAAGATCAGGACTTGTTGCTTCTGTGAATTTTTTTTTCTTGTTCCCATTATTTTTGAACACGTGACAGATGATTTTGATCTTTTAGTACTGATCAACGTCTGCCTATCAATGGGAAGAGCAAACCAGTTCAATCTCCTACCTTGTTCTCTGAGATAGTATGGTTGATATGCATCAGTGGATGTATTATGTGATCCTTCCTCTGTTGATATCTTATTAATTCTTTATTTGTGTTCCCTGCAATGGGAAATATAACTGACTTCAATGGTGTGTCAGATTAGGCAGAATCATGAATTGGTACATGCTGATGGCCACCCACTGTATAATTTATGGACATATATTCTTCTGTGCAATACTAAAGTACCTTTTTGTCATGACAGATGCATACTAATAACAAGACTATTTTAAAACTAGAACTGCAATGGTATTCAATTTTAGAATGCAGGAAATTTCTGTGTGTTATAATGCGACAATCACTACAGAAAGATGCAGATCCTTATATTTAACATTCTCCCACTGTTGTTCAGCAAGCAAAAGCACTAGATTGCAACTCCAAATGAAACTTTCCTTCTTTCCTCTTTAGTAACATTCCCTCTGATGTCCTGGGAACTATGTACTCTATTGGGAGCAAACCAGCTGCTGGCTGGAGTTTTCTTTAAATAGATATGAAGCGTCCATATCTGTTGCTGAACAGAGAAAGATCTACTAAGCTCTATCAAGTATCAGAGATGACAATGAATTAACAAGGTAGGAAATATTTCATATGAATTATTATTGAATTCTATCTTTATAATTATCTGACACACTTTTTGTGGTGAATACAGTCTGACTTCTGAGAAGGAAATGAAAAATTCTGACACGCTGGATCTTTTTAAAGGATAATGAAAGCCATTCTTCCTTACAGGAGTTCTCGATTTTCTTTTCTTCTGTAAAATCTAGAAGGGACAAGGATTCTATGGAAGAGTTATCCACTGTTTGACTTAAATAAAAGGTGTAAAAATAATTTCTTAATTCCAATGCATAGTTTTGATAGGGTTGGTGTTTTATGTAGAATTTTATCTTGTTCTTAGACAGTAAGAACACTAAGCCCAGATTTTATTTTTAAGAAAAAAAATATATTGAAATAAAGTTAATGAAGGACTGATCTTAGAACATAATTTCCAGAAGCCCAGGAACTGAAATTACAACAGCTAGGGTTTAGAATGGGATTTGCCCTACATTCTTTTCAGATGCAGAAACAAAAGTCTACAGTGTAATAAAACTAAAACAGAGATCAAGAGGCAGCTCAAAGATATGCAGCAGCCCCTAAGAACAGGGGCAGGCTTTATTCATGTTTTTTCTTGGAATAGAGATTAAAATAACATAAAGTGATTCTTATAATAGTAAGAAATAAATTAGGTTTACAAAATCTCTCTAAAAAGTCACTCTTACTGGCTGTCAAGGTAAAGACATAGGCTTTTAACTGGAATGATTTGGCCTTAAGTAAAAGGAAAATAAGAATATACTCAATTATGAGAAACACTGTGAGGATGCAGTTCCAATGTTCTACATTCTTGTTGAAAAATATTCATATTTGCCTTCACAGATTTGAATTGGCATTTTTCTCTGTTAGAACTAATTTTTCTGGGAATATATCTTAATGTTTCTCTGGAAATAAGCTAGAAGAAGTTTAGACAGACCAACAAACAAACCCAAAAGACCAAATATCACAATTCCTCTCATCAAGTTTTTGTCTCTTGGTATTGGATCATGACTGGATGATAAAAGGAAAGAAGATGAGGCAAACTTTGGATAATTATGTAATCAGTTTGTTACAGTTTAGTCCAATTTCTGTGTTAGTCAGGTCTTTATCTATATAGTATGATATAAGCTAGTGTCCTCCAAATGTATTGCTGTAGACAATGTTTCTTACCGTAGTATGTGTAACCCTTTTCAATTTATATAGAAGGAGATTTAGTCTTATGATAACTGTATTTGTGTTCTGGCTTTGGAAAACATATGCAGTTCACAAACCAGACATGCATCTGATCAAAAATCACTGTGTCACACAAGTTTTCTGGAAGCTGAAAAGATATGTTTCTATATGTCTCTGTGTACATGTCTTTATCTATTGCTCATTTGTATCGTACATTTATTCATTAACCATTGGCAGTGGGCTACCATTAGAGACCATGTACTGGGCCAGAGGATTTTAAACCAAATATAGATCTTACACTGTTAAATTCCTATTAAAATCAAAGTGAATTTCTTATTGAGAAAACTCAATTATTTTAATTATCACTGAAGTGGTGTACAAAGTTCAGTGGGTGCTCTATTATACTATAGGATGACTTCCTCTGTTCCTCGATACAAAGATATTTGATAGAAACTGCTCTTCTGGTAGAGGTGCTTGACTAAAGCTGACCCAGGCCAGGTATTGATTAACATTTCCTTTTTGAGATGAAGGTTGTCTGTAAGCCCCTGGAGAACCATGGATCATGGCTAGAAACAAACGGGATTGTGTTGGATACCATCACTAGGAGCATCAGATGGCTGAAGAAGAATCTCAACAGTCTCAGAAACTGGCTGCTCAATCCAGGCTGAAAATAGAGTGGCATGATGTCCAGTAGATATGATCTGAATGAGAAAGGATGCAATTGAGAGGTTTTTTTCTCTACTGGTGGTGATGATTAGCGTACAGTGTTCATTCAGAAAGAAAAACTCAGGACAAATAGTCAAACCTGATGAAGCTGGCAAGAATAAATGTATATGTGGAAACCTGAAGGAAATTTGAGAAGTTCTCCCTGGTTCAAAACTGGTAAGTATGTTCAGAAAGAGGATCTGCTGCAAAAAAAAGGGCCATGAACAGGTTAAAGTCCTGTCACCATACAATGCTGTAAATATCAGCCTGGGAATATACTTTGTTTACAGCTTAGCTGTAGGAAGCTAAGTACATTTTTTTCCTATTTCTTTTTGTTCTACTGTTCAAATTAATTATTATTTTTGTATTTTATGGTTTGGTAACACAAGAAAATGAATGTGATATTGTTAAAAGTTTTTTTGTCTAGGCTGAATCGTCTCAATTGGAAGGACAAAGAACACAGAAAGTAGATTAAAAAGAGCTGCTTCCATAGAGAATTGACTTGCTACAGAGAAGTAGTCCAGTAAAAAACACATGACCATGGGTCAAAGGATCTTAATTCTACTTTTGGCTCTGTCACTGATCTGCTGTAAGACTTTAGGTCAAATAATTTCTTCATTTATCTCTTCCCAAGCCCTCCCATTTCCTTCTGTTGAGAAGATTTCACGGTTTATTTAAACTTTCTCTTGAAAGCTGTCTCTGCAACAGTGGTCTACAATGGACTCTCCTTGCAGTGGTAGCCTGAAAAATTCACTAGAATTAATAATGTCAGAAACCTGGGAGAAGAGTATACTCATTTTAACTCTTTTTCCTACATGGTGGGTTCTTAATTCCGCTTCTCCCCTAGCTGAAAGTACAGTGTGTTTCCTCACTTTGTTAATTTAGAATTTTCAAAATAGTTAAAGCACTAATAGGTGAGATAACAGTGTACAACATCACACCCTGTTTTCCCCCATTGCCATGTCCCTTGGATCAGTGGGGAATATGTAAAAGCACAAAAAGACGACTGGATCGTTCAAGAACTCATAGTACAGCATTCTACAGTCATTTCATAGGTATGTTGCCTTAAAGGCATTTAGCCAACAAAATACACTATATAAGCTAGTCAGGAGTTAGAATGCTTTGACACTTGCTTTTAAGATTGCTAGAAGTTAATATATTGAGGGTTTTAGTAGAAAGAAATTGATTCATTCCTGTGAATGCACACTCTCATGAAGTATGTGGCTGTTTCACACAATCGAATGCTAAGACTGTGCAACTAGGTTTTCAAAATGTCAAAGCATTTTATATGCTTCAGTCTGGATGCCCAACCTGAAACATCCTTTTGCCCAAGTCATGAGCACTACAGCTCATCTGGGGTTTCTGTGAGCTGTGATGTGCTGCATCTGCCACCTGATCACACTGTTATCTCTAGCTGGTTTTTACATTGTTATGTATAGTTCATCTTCCACATGAGCTTTGGCTAAATGTTTTCCTTCTTTAAGATCTTATTTTTGCCACATCCAACACAGAAACAGTGTTATTTAGATGTTTTGCAAGTTCATATGCTTTTAGCTTATCCCTCATTTCCAGCATCAGCTGTAAAGAGGTGAGAATCGGCTATTGTTCAGTGGCTGCATGCGAACACACTCACTCTCATCTGTTGGAGAAGTGCTCTGTCACTAGCAAGTAAAGGTTGGTAGCTAGTGCAGAACCCTACAGCCAGTCATTATAGCCAGTTCTCACTTGTATGCCCCAGAGAAAGCAAATTGCTAACAAATAAGGAGCATTTCTCCTCAGGAGCTGCTCCCTGACAGTATCTGATACCTTGCACTTTCCACAAAGTTCAGAGCCCCCGGGTTTGAGAAATGCTACTCTATACAGCAATATTTTTCTTTACATTTAATAAGATGAAAAATTTACAGCAAATTAAACCTCCTAATTGCCCTAATAATCCTCTCTGGGAGGACTAGAAAATATATTACTCTGTGTGTACAGATAGGCTTGTTGACTGAAAGCTGTTCTTTCTGCTTGGCCATTGTCTATCTGGTCTGCCAATTCTGAATGAATACCATTGCCCAAGTACTTAATGGAGTTCAGGTGCCACATTAGTGCCATAGATCTGACTGTCTTGAGGCAGTATGCTCCCACTGCTTCCCAGCCCTAGCCTGAATTGTTTATGAGCAGCTCAGATCTCTCTGCATCTTTGTGTGCATGCCCAGAAGCCTCTGCCATAGAAAAAGCCTGTTACTAGATAACAGCATCCTTTGGGCACGCACTCATCTCACACAATTTTTTGTTAAAATATGGAAGCAATACCTTGTCTGCTGCCTATGGAGATGATTTTTCTTTTAGTAGCCTTCTCATATTAATGTGACTGGTTTTGTTTGTACTTTGTCTTTTCATTTGGCAATCTTAAAGCATTATCCATGCTTGAAACATACTGCTGTGTATCAGTACTAAGTGATCCCAGGCAGTTGTTGAATGTACAGCTGACTACCCCAATGTTGTTATGTGGTGATTTTATTATGTATTTCTAGTATTTATATCACCTCACAGCACACTGATGTTTTAAAACACATACTGTGCATTCCAGCCAGACACCCTCCTAAGCATTGCTCTGTTCCAATACTGCATGCATCTGGTGGTATTCAGTGTTTTGAAAGATTCCCTCCAGACATTAAAAATACTTTGAAAGTTTCAGCTACAGCAAAGTCTTATCAGCCATCTTTTACCCTATACTCTGTTCTTTTCCTTCAAGAGAGTGCCATTTTTCAATGCCCAGACAAGATAGCACCAGTGAGTGCTAAGGCTCTCATAACAGTGAGTACAAAAAGGCTGCTGCACACACAACCAAAGTCATGTGAATTCTTCAGAAATAGGGTGGCAAAACCCTTAGATGTTATTCACAACCTTGTATTTTATTTTCAGTAGAGATTCACTCTCTATGACTGTTGAAGTAACTATGATGATCCTGATGACATGCTGTTGATGGTGATTGTTGTTGCTGATTTGTCACTGAAGAAGACCAGAGGTTAGTGTGGAAAGTTCAAAGCCGTATACTTCAGGTGAGCTGTTTTCCATTCCCCATTTTCAGCAGCTTGGTCCGAGGTCTCTGAACTATCCCTCAGGTTCTCTGCCTAGGTTTCTTGTACTAATGAGGGTAATGAGGGTGGAAAGAGTAGGATAAAAAGAATGGCATTTTAATTATGATGGGGACTGATAAGTGCCAGACATCCTGTGGGTATTGTGGGAAGCTAGGATGTTGCAACAGCAGGCCAGTAATTGCATATGCATACTTGCATTTGGTTATTCTGGAGAATTACATTTTTTTTACTTCTTTTTTTTTTTTTCTTTCTGGAAACTGAGTTGGAAACATACTGTTGCAGTGGGGTTCCCTTGTTCACCAAATCATGACAATGAAAATTGACATGAAATACATGAAATACAGAGCTCTGTTTCTTCTCTACCTAGCTGGTAACTGTCATATGTGCTGGAGAGATTTTATTGCATCATAATGGTGACGATTCTATACTTGGAAAGAAATCAGCAGTGTGAGAATGGAACATATTCTTACAATTAGTGCGCAGGTATGTGCGTATCATTTCCATGGTTTCATTTCCAGGGAAGACAGCAATTTTTTTATTTCTCCATACTAGTCTATGGAAAACTAGTCTTCAGTCTAGAAACAATGGAGTTAGACTCTTAGCTTTTGTAAGTCATTTTAAAACTACTAAAGTCCAATAGAACTATGTCAGTCTACCCATTCATATCAGCAGTGTGGTCCATTAACACAATATATGGTGTCCAGAGAGTCTTGAAAATTGGGGCCTATCTGAGAAGTTTTCAAAAATTGGTGCATTTAAAACATTGCAACAAAGGAATAAAACCAGACAGAAATGGTTAACTCTGAGCCCTTGGGACTGACATGTTATGTTATTTGATTCTCAAATAAGTTATACTTTCCTTCTTTCTTTCTCTTTGAGTCCTGTTTCACTGTATGGAGCCCTCAGCACAAGAAGCACATGGAACTGTTGGAGCGCGTCCAGAGGAGGGCCACAAAAATGATCCGAGGGCTGGAGCACCTCTCCTGTGAGGACAGGCTGAGGGAGTTGCGCTTGTTCAACCTGGAGAAGAGAAGGCTGCGGGGAGACCTGATTGCGGCCCTTCAATACCTGAAGGGAGCCTATAGGAAAGATGGGGAAAATCTTTTTAGTAGGGCCAGCTGTGACAGGACAAGGGCGAATGGTTTTAAACTAAACCAGGGTAGGTTTAGACTAGATCTAAGGAAGAAATTCTTTACACTGAGGGTGGTGAAACACTGGAACAGGTTGCCCAGAGAGGTAGTAGAGGCCCCATCCCTGGAAGCATTCAAGGCCAGGTTGGACGGGGCTCTGAGCAACCTGATCTAGTTAGCAGTGTCCCTGCTCACTGCAGGGGGGTTGGACTAGATGACCTCTAGGGGTCCCTTCCAACCCAAAACATTCAAACTACTAGAGTGAAAGGTGCCAAGAAAAGAAGGAAGCACCAGCCATTTAGAGGAGCATAAGATCTTTGGATAAATCCCCTCAGGAAAGCTGAACGACAAAGTCACTTGTTTTTTAGTGCAAGGGCGTAAAAGCCATTCCAGATTAAATTTCTTTATTCAGTACTGTGTCTTATGTCCACAAACATTTTTTTGTGCACTATTGGTGCTTTAATAAGTGGAAATTATTCCCTGCCCTAAGAGCCAGAGGTATGGGAATGATGAATTTCTCATCCATACCAACTTTGCCATCTGACAGTGCCATCCCTCTGGCAAGCCACGTTGCTTTTTAGCTATTTGGATTGTCTGTCTGTTCACATCTATGCCATCTACTGGTCCAAAGTTATCCTGACCAAGTGGTATGCTGATTTTTAAATCTGTTTTTGTACACCACCCAGAACTATCTTTTCCAATTGCCACTAGCTGCAAAGTTCATATGTGTGTGACATTTATCCATGACTACTGACTGCACTATTTTGTGACTCAAACTGACTTTCTCTGCAGAAATCTTGTAATAATACTGCTACTTTAATAATAAGAAACAGATGTAATCATTGTTTCTTATGAATGTGGTTGTGAAGCAAATGCATGGACAGGATGTAGACTGTAATTTCAATAGCAGTAGAAATTCTATAACTAATTTCTCACAATACAAGCATAACTAGCATCAAGCACCAGCACACAAGCCCTATTGAGTCGAATCTCTTGCTTAGAATGGGTAGCATGGGCTAAAAGCATTAGTTATTCCTTAAAATAGAGAATAGCAGGGGTTATACTAACCTTTGAAAATGTTTTCACTTTTTATTTAAAAACATAGCAGAGTAATTAAAGTTTTTTATTAGAAATACTGGTATGTCTCTTCAACAGAGTGTTACCATGCTATTTGTTACCTGCCTTTCTCAAAGATTTGTTTTTAAAGGAACACTGCCAATATGTGATGGATGGACTTCCAGTGAAGTAAATAAAACACCAGAAAAATCAGCACAGGCAAGTGGAAAGAACTCTGGCCACTGAATATATACTTATATCGGAGCCCAAAAACATTGGCAAGACTTTATGTGTTCTTGTTACAGTGAGATGCTGTAAGTGAGATTATCATGGTTTAGATTGTAAGTAAATTGTACGTAGGTTTTATGTAAATTAGATTATCATGGTCATGCTGTAAATTAGATTTTCATCATTTAAAAGATGCCACTGACGTGCGCATCTTCTTCACCATATGCTGCGATCTCTATCCTGCTACATGTGTTATCTGACCAAAAGCTACATTTTCATAGCAAGTAAGAGCTCTACAGCCTCCTACATGATTTAAGACTATGAGTGAGCATCGCTAAAGAACATTAGTTTGCTATGGAAGTATTCTTTGCACTGTTTTCTTACAATTTTCTTTTATAATCCTCTCCAGACGACTGCAGGTTTTTGCATTCATGAGAGCCTTGTGCAACTGGAATCAAATTAGGGATGTCAACACCGAACATTTCAGAGAAGTATGTATGTGCAACAATATGCATGTGTTTTGTAGCAGTACCCTGACCGTTCTACTATGCCTTGTGCTTGCTCCTGCTGTATGTAAGGTGAAGAACACATCAATCAGTATAGTACCCTTTGGTATTCTATGCTCTGTGAACATGCCTATCACAAGTCAAATTATCTAATGATTCAGCAGTCCCATATTTCCCAATTAAATACTTCCATGATTCATATCATTTAACTTTGTGATACTAGCACAAAAATAAATACATAAGAGCCCTGGTGCTAGCTTTGCATTGCTTCTGGTAAGTGGCTGATAATTTCAGTTCATAGTTCTTCTGCAGTTTTGCAGTTTGCAAAAGGAGAAAATAATACCAGTCAGTGGCCTAATGGAGTATTTCAGAGATGAGCTGTGAGCATGGATGACTTCTTAAATTCCACAAAGTTATTATGGCTATAAATATAGGATACTCATTGTCCTGATTTCGGCTGGGACAGAGTTAATTTTCTTCCTAGTAGCTGGTATAGTGCTGTGGTTTGGATTTAGTGCTAGAAGAATGTTGATAACACACTGATGTTTTTAGTTGTTGCTGGGTAGCACTTAGACTGGCCAAGGACTTCTCAGCTCTCAGCTCTGCCAGGTATACAAGAAGCTGGGAGGGGACACAGCTGGGACAGCTGACCCAAACTGACCAAAGGGCATGATGGAGCCCTGCCTTCCGGGAGATGGCTGAGCACCTGCCTGCCCATGGGAAGTGGTGAATGAATTCTTTGCTTTGCTTGAGTGCGTGGCTTTTGCTTTACTTATTAAACTGTCTTAATCTCCACTCACGAGTTTTCTCACTTTTACTCCTCTGATTCTCTCCCCCGTCCCGTTAAACCACGGCACTCATGCATCCTTTCTATAACTTATTCATGAAGCACAGTAGCTGAATTTCTCAAAATTCATGACAGTTGCTGTGGCCTTACTGCTGTTGATGTCATTTAATGTTGACTTCAGTAAGAAAGGAGTCCTGCCAACCCCGAGTGCTTTTAAAATGTACAGAGTGGATTTATTCTGATCAGATTTCCTACTTTATAAAGCTTCTACCTTGGTGAATCACTTTACTACCACTTTTCCCAATATGAGAATAGTTATTTTCAATCCTATAAAGTTTCAATTAATGGTAGATAAGAGGAAATGTCTACTTCCTGAGCTGAGCTCAGCATGGAATCACTGGAAAGAGAGGGCCAAATCTATATATGTAGAAAGTTGAAGAACTGAATCCTAAGGGGAAGATTGCCACAGACAGCTCACCACTGGAAACAAAGCAGAATCTTCCTTTTCTTCTTTGCCTCTTACTGTGAGCTGAGGCTGCTTAGCTGCGTGCTGATGAGCCCTCCTTTTACTGATGTTATCCAGATCCTTTGCAGATTCTGATAAAATTTTGTAACCAAGAATTAAATTATCCACTATTTTTCTGAATTAGTTTTCTGCCAGATTAGGCAGTTGAATCAGCCTGCAGAGGATTGTAACAAGCATCAGAGCTGGTGCAAGGTAAGAAGTGAGAGTGTAAGGCAAGTGTAGGCAGAGAGGGAAGTGTCCTTTTCCCCCCTAAACAGAGAAAAGGACACTGCCATTTTGGCAAGTGGCAAGGTGTTAGAACTACCTAAATTATTGTGCTTAACTGTATTCTAATTTCACATAAGGAAAAAGCAACTTTTGAATCATGGCCTGTGGCATTCTGACCACAAAAGGTGGCAGTTACTTCTGTGCTACCTGAGGGATATATTAATCATCATAGAATCATTTGGTTGGAAAAGACCTTTAAGATCATCGAGTTCAACTGTACCTGTCCACTACTAAACCATGTCTTTAAGCACCTCATCCACCTGTCTTTTAAGTACCTCCAGGGATAGTGACTCGACCACTTCCCTGGGCAGCTCATTCCAGTGCTTGATAACTATTTCAGTGAAGAAATTTTTCCTAATATCCAATCTAAACCTCTCTGGGTGCAACTTGAGGCCATTTCCTCTTGTCCTATCGCCCAACCTCCACCTTGCTACAGCTTCCTTTCAGGCAGTTGTAGAGGGCAATGAGGTCTAACCTCAGCCTCCTTTTCTCCAGGCTAAACAACCCCAGTTCCCTCAGACCGTCCTCATAAGACATGCTCCGGATCCTTCATCAGCTTCGTTGCCCTTCTCTGGACACGCTCCTGTTCCTCAATGCCCTTCTTGTAGTGAGGGGCCCAAAACTGAACACAGTATTTAAGGTGCAGCCTCACCAATGACAAGTACAGGGGAAGGATGATTTCCATAGTCCTGCTGGTCACACTACTTCTGATACAAGTTAGGATGCCTTGGGTCCTCTTGGCCACCCGGACACACTACTGGCTCATACTCAGCTGGCTGTTGATCAACATCCCCAGGTCCTTTTCTGCCAGGAAGCTTTCCAGCCACTCTTCCCCAAGACTGTAGCATTGCATGGGGTGGTTTTGACTCAAGTGCAGGACCCAGCACTTGACCTTGTTGAACCTCACACAATTGGCCACAGCCCATTGATTCAGCCTGTCCAGGTCCCTCTGTAGAGCCTCCCTACCCTCAAGCAGATCAACACTCCCCCCCAGCTCAGTGTCATCTGCAAGCTTGCTGAGGCTGCAGTCAATTGCTCGTCCAGATCATTGATAAAGGTGTTAAACAGAACTGTCCCCAGTACTGAGCCCTGGGGAACACCACTTGTGACCAGTGGCCAACTGGATTTAACTCCATTCACCAGCATCCTTTGGGCATGGCCATCCAGCCAGTTTTTTACCCAGCAAAGAGTATGCCTGTCCAGGCCATGGGTAGCCAGTTTCTCAGGCAGAATGCTATACATGATAGTTTCTAGCTAGTACATGCTTAAAAAAAAAAAAAAAAAAAATTAGATGTGAGTTTTTACAGCCTAGAGATGGGATACAAACATACTAGAAATATTCCAAGGAAAAGAGAAAAATACATTTATTTAAATTCAGAACGCAGAATTTTTTACAGAATTTTAATTTATGACTTAAACAAAAACAGCAAAGCAGGAAGAGCATTTACAGGCAAAGTGTCTATACTACAAAAAAATGTTCTAATGTTCTAACCCTGTCATGACTCTTCCTCCTTAGAATACATCTGAGCTTTATCTGTAACGTAGCACTGTAATCCACCTAGAGACTCATGTGCCACTGCCTTTTATTTCTATGTGGCTATTGAGAATGGGACTGCAATTGGCATCCTGCCACCTAGGCCATAGAGAATAAAAAATTTGCTGGACTCTAAGAAAATACACAGTTAAACAATTAAAGTAAATAAATTTGTCTTTGGATATCTTAACTCATTGCAAATTCTTGATGGAAACTTTTCTTGCATTAGCATCCTTAAGTGTTGCCTCTCTTGTGTACCTCTACATGCACAATTAAACTAATTCAGACAAGGAATAAAGAGAACTTCCCCATTCCTTATCTCTGCTCAAGCTTTAGGCACAAGTATTTGTTGGGGCAAATTTTTTCATCTCCTTTTAAGGTCATCAGCCACAATGGTTCACCAGTCCCAAACCTGATTCTGAGCTACATCTGACAGGTTTTAGCCAGACTGATGAAGTAACTCCCTTGTCTTCAAGCTCCTAGCAACTTTTCAACTACAAAGCTCTACATCCTATTACACTGTAGCTTGTTCTTATGCGCAGATCTGGCTGAAAAAATGTGGTGGTTTGACCCTGGCTGGACACCAGGGGCCCATCAAAACCGCTCTATCACTCCCCTCTAACCAGACAGAGGAGAGAAGAGTAAATCAAAAGGCTTATGGGTCAAGATAAGGACAGGAAGACATCATTTGTCAGTTACCATCACAGGCAAAACAGACTCAACTTGAAAAAAATTATTATTATGAATCAAAATCAGAGAAGGAGAGGAGAAAAACTGCTGGATCTTAAAAACCTTCCCCCCACCCCTCCCTTCTTCCTGGGCTCAACTTCACTCCCAGTTTCTCTCCCTCCTCCCCCCAGCGGTGCAGGGGGATGGGATGGGGGTTGGGGTCAGTCCATCACACGTTGGCTCTGCTGCTTCTTCCTCCTCAGGGGAGGACTCCTCACACTCTGCCCCTCTGCCCCTGCTCCAGCCTGGGGTCCCTCCCACGGCAGACAGTCCGTCATGAACTTCTCCAATGTGAGTCCTTCCCACAGGCTGCAGTTCTTCATGAACTGCTCCTGCATGGGTCCCTTCCATGGGGTGCAGTCCTTCAGCAGCAGACTGCTCCAGCGTGGGTCCCCCACGGGGTCACCAGCCCAGCCAGCAAACCTGCTCCAGCCTGGGCTCCTCCTCCTGTGGGGCCACACGTCCT
>NW_009258669.1:344774-347286 GCF_000687185.1 Egretta garzetta
CTCCTTCTTCACTGACCTTGGTGTCTGCAGGGCTGTTTTCTCTTGCATCCTCTCACTTCTCTTCTCTCTCCAACTACTGAGCCACAGCCGTTTTTTTTTTCCTTCTTAAATATGTTATCACAGAGGCGCTTGCACTGTTGCTGATTCGCTTGGCCTTGGCCAGCAGTGGACACAGGGAAAAATTCTGGCAGCTTCTCACAGAAGCCACCCCTGTAGCCCCCCCACTACCAAGACCTTGCCACAGAAACCCAATTCCACTGTGTCAAAGGCACCCAAGTGTCTACCTGACACATGTAATGTTCATGTGGCCAACTCTCTGTTCCTGTCATCAGAAAAATAAACTAGAGCAAAGAAAGTCTGAGTCACGTACTCGTACTGAGTCACGTTTCAGCTCGGATAGAGTTAATTTTCTTGTAGTAGCTAGCAGAGTGCTGTGTTTTGGATTTAGTACTAGAAGAAGGCGATATAACACACTGATGTTCTTAGTTATTGCTAAGTAGTGCTTAGTCTACTCAAGGACTTTTTGAGCTTCTCCTGCTCGGCCAGGTGCATAACAAACTGGGAGGGAGCACAGCCAGGACAGCTGACCCAAACTGACCAAAGAGCTGTCATAGAACGTCATGCTTGGGGTTAGTCGGTCGGTTCAGTCGCAGGGAGAGTGATCGCGGCTCAGAGAGTGATCGCAGCTCGGGATGGGCTGGGCATCGGTCAGCGGGTGGTGAGCAATTGCATTGTGCATCACTTGTTTTGTATATTCTGTATATTCTCTTACCATTATTATTATTACTATTGTTAGTCTTCTCTCTTATTAAACTGTTTCTACCTCAACCCACGGGTCTTACTTTTTTTTCCGATTCTCTCCCCCATCCCACTGAGATAGGGAGAGAGTGAGCAAGCGGCTGTGTGGTGCTTAGTTGCCAGCCGGGTTAAACCACAATTTGTTCCCTGATGTTTGAAAGCTGAAATATCTTAAGCATTCTTTAGGGAAAGCAGGTCTTCAAAGATGAGAAAGAGGCAGACTTGCAAGCAATCGTATTGGAAAAGGCTCAGTTAAGATATTGGTGAATGGAGGCTGCCAAAGAAAGGTGAAATATAAATCACTGCAGATGCTTTAAGGATATATTTAAGGCTTTGAGCAATTAAAGAAACGTTTTATTCTGCAGCTTAAAAAAAGAATAAGACATTGTGGTAGTAGTTGACTTAAGGCCTGAAAAAGGAACCAGTTTAACATTCTTCACTTTTATCAATCACTCATACCACTAAACTATAACTGAAAACTATATTTTATAGTGAAAAGAATCTGTAACTTTTGGACATGGATTTTTTTTTTAATCATATTGTAGAAATTCTAGCTTTTTAAACACTCCAACAAAGCTGGAGCTTCAATTCTGTTCAATTCTGTTCTAAATTATGCTATGCAAAATTACACTGAAACCCTTACTCTTCTAATATTGGGCAGATGCAAATAGACGCTACTATGGAATGACCTCTGTACCTAACTTCATCTGTATGAATAGTTCCCATTGTATTCTCTTAAAACTTGATTTTAATAGGAAAATACAGATATGGAAATTTCTGCACATGTAATGGCGCATGATCTTATTTTAGCTTTTCTGCTTCACAGAGATCTATCATGCTAATTAAGGATTTTGGACTGGCAAAAATAAAAAATGGTGAAAGCAAGTGATGAGGAGCTCAAAAAAAAAAGTTATTCAGGCCTCTCTGCAGTCTGCATGACAGGACCCCAGCACTGCAGAGTCAGCTACGTGGTTATTAATGGTTCTTTAATATATCCAAATATAGGCCAGGCAGGGTCAGTGCTTTGAAAAGAAAGCTCTCAGGACATTGCATGCTATTAAAAGAAATGCTTGGCTGATTTAATAATTTAATAATATAAGTTTTTCTTCTGAGGACGGGCTGTTGTCCTATGTTAAGGAATGTCTAAGAACACAGTGAGTAAACGGTCATTAAAACTCACGTAGCTCTCTGCCCAACATTAGGGCTAGTATTAAACTCCAAGGACTTAGTGTGAAACGTTAACTATGACCTAGTTTATGCCAGAGGGTCGTCAATGTAACTCAGTGTGTGAAACACTTACACTAAGGTGTGAAAAAGTGCACTTCTAGGTTTATCAAACAGTGAGAACAGGTCTGGGAATAGCGCCTGAGCTCTTGTGGACCTGTGGCACCCCTCTCCTCTCCCTCCCCCAAAGGACAGCTAGAACTTGATTTGGGGGTGGGGTTTTTTTTGCAAAATAAATACCGGGCTTTTAGATTTTGAGTTATTCAGGATTTTCCCATTTTCAGTTGTTCCCATTCAGCAGTTAAAAATTTCCCATATTAAAGAAAACAATGGTATCTAGTCACTCACGTGATAGCAGAAGCGTAGTGGTCTGGGAGGAGGGGGCAGGTGAGGCAGTAACAAGGCTAAAAGTAAAAATTAACGGTAAATGGCGACGAGCGGAGTAAGCCGGAGCGGCGCAGGCCAAGCCGGCCCGGCGCGGCGCAGCGGC
>NW_009258669.1:347901-390566 GCF_000687185.1 Egretta garzetta
ACAGGGGGGGCCCCCCGTGGTCCGTGGCTTGGAGATTGCCTGAGATCTTGTTTTATTTGTGTTGATTAGGCACGCACGTCTTTTGACTAGGAAGGTGAGAGGAGGCTCCCGCTCTTTTTTCAATACTGTTGCGCTTTTTATTGCTCGGCCGTAGTCTCCCGGTGGCAGATAACGGACGCTACGAAGCCGGGGCAACTTCTACACCAAGGTGTGCTCTCGCTCTGTGTCTCCCCGAGGAAAGAGCTGTGTGCGTCGGGAGTGCCTGATGGGAAGGAGGAACCAGACCCTCCGTTTATCCGTTTTCCTGATGAAGGCACTCCAAACAGCGTCTGCTCCCAGCGAGGGAAAGGAGAAATAAAATAGAGGAGGGTCAAGGGTGTTTGAAACAATGTGTTGAAATAGGGTGCTCCTGGAAGCCAGCAAGCTTTCGGAATTTTCTGTGTGTTGACAGAACTGCTTGAAATAAAGATGTGGTTGCAGCTTTGAGATAAGCATACAGGAGCGTTTGTTGGCATCGTGATACAACAGTGTTGTGCATCCTGCGCTTGCTTGTGACTGAAATGAAGTCATGTGAAGTCCGTGTTTCTACTGCTTCTGTATTACTAACGCATTCTACCCATCCAGGACAGAGAAGGAAATGAAGCTCTCAGAACAAACTGAAACTAAAGTATGTTCGGTTAGGCACAATACCATTGCCAAATATGGAATTGGGACAAGACACTGGGTAAAACAACAGCCTTCCTGTTGAAAGTGCAGCACTTTTATTACAGGTGGGATTTGGGTCTGTTAGATGACAAGCGTGCTGGGCAGCCATAGCTAAAGCACGAGGTAGAGTTTGCTGCATTGTATTTTAACTCCTCAGTGACCTGCCAATTCAGAGTACAAAACTTATGCCAAATTCAGAAAACACCCATGCAATAAAAAGTAAATTTTCTGTTTCACCTGAGAAATATTTTGTCATTGCCTTGTGCTTCCCTCTTCTCAAATACACTAAAAATTCCCTGTACTTTATATACTGCTGGTTTTAGAATCTGAGGGTTATGAGCTCTGGACATATTTTATTGGTTTAACTAGTAAGATGGACCTTTTCATCCTGCCTCCCCCTCCCCCCCTTTTTTTTTTATTTTCCCTTCTGCCGGGGGGTTTTTTTTTTTAAATTACAGTTTGTGCAAGCAGTTGGTGTTTTTGTTTTGCACTTAATCCTGGCCTTAGTAGAAGATCTTTCAACTACAGCTTATTACCATCACAGAGTTCTAATCTGCATTCCTGTATGCATCGTAAAAAGCCCTTGTCTTTAATAGTAATGCCGTTTTGGGAAGAATTTTTTTATTAAGTCATCTTGCTAAGTCCCTTTGAGAGAGACAGCCATCGTGTTGCTATCACTTTAATAGTCTATTTGACATAATACTGCATTGTGAAATAAAACATTAAAAAATTCTGCTCTTTATGCACATGGCAGTGTGGGCCTGAGCATACAGTTCAGAGCTACTTTGTGCTACTACGGAGAAGCAATGTTCATGCACAGAGCTTCCTAATTGTGTTCCCTGAAATGAAAAGGCCCAAGATGATAGTGAGTCTGTTTGGAAGAAAATTTGGAGCTGAAGCTGGAAAATAAATTTCCTTCAGAAAGCTGGCTCTGCTGGAAGGGGCGCTAAAGTGAATGTGCAAATGTTAGAACAGACGTGGTTCATTATTTTGATAATCTTGAGGTGTGTTTTGTGCTCAGTAGGAGCTGGTAAAATCTGAAGCGAAGAGGATGCTTATACTATTGGCTTTTTTAATAGACTTTTAATTTCCATGGCTGCTGATCATTAAATCATTCAAATAAACTGCATCATGATATCTGAAAGTTTTTTTTGTTTTGTCTTGCACAGTAGTAATGAGTTTTGTTTGTGAGTCTGTGTGTTTATTTCCTGTGCAAAGTGCTGTGCAAATTCAGAGGAAAAGGTGGCTAGCACAGGAAGCTTACAGTATTATATTTGTAGCTCTCTGAGTTCTTTGGGGCTTTTACCCTTGTAAAACAGAGGGAACAGGCTGAATCTTAAAATTCTCCAAAAGCATTTCAGTTGGAATCAGAAAGCTGATGCCCATTTGTCAAACTGACAAGATGACAATTTCTTGTTTTATTTTACTGATTGTAGAGCTGTGTCAGAATGGATATGTATCTTAAAATAGTCTTTAAGGCAGCAAAGGCACTCAAGTGGTTATGGAAGTTCACTCTTTCTAATTCAATATTTGACACCTTTTTCTTTAAATAAAAGCAAAACCACATCCTTAATTAATTTCAAAAGTCAAAGAAACCCTTATCCTTTCCTTGAAATATTAGTGGGTGTGCTGAACTCTTTATTGTTTGAATAGTTTCTCCAGTGGAAATACTCAAATAACCTAAATAAAAACATTCAAGATTTCTTTTTTTGACTTCACCCTTCCCGCCCCTGTACTGGAAACTTAGGTCCAATCCTCTTTGGAGAGATCTCTGCTATGCTTTCCCTCCTGCCCAAGAATTTAGTTGGAGATAATGTGTGAGGTCCGCAACTCTGGAAGAACAGTTAATTGCGGGTCTATTTTTAGGAGCTGGAATAGCTGAGTTAATCATAGAATCATAGAATATCTCTAGTCCAACTCCCTGCTCCTTGCAGAACTATGTAAAACTAAACCATATGACTAAGAATGTGGTACAGATGCTCCTTGAACTCTGACAGGCTTGGTGCTGTGACCACTTCTCTGAGGAGCCTGTTCCAGTGACCCACCACCCTCTCAGTGAGGAACCTTTTCCTAATGTCCAGTCTGGACTTATCCTGAAATGTTACAAATGTTAAAAATTAATAAATATTTTAGAAATGGTTACTGGTAATATTTTATTTTTTGAGACAAACTCTTCTATATTACATAACTATTCTTAATTTGAGACCTTTCCAGAAATGTGAGTAATCAAAGTGTAATTAAAAGTGCATGGAAGGCTTCCTTGTTGTTACACATTTTTTTTTTCTAAGTTGTTGATCTCAAATTCCTCTGAATTGGGAACTGCAAATTAATGAGCAGAATTTATTAAGTCTGACTAGTCATTTGTTATGTAAACATTTTCACTTAAAAAAAAAGTGAAATACTGACTAAAGGGGATAACGTCATGTAATTTGGGGCACATCTCTTTTTGACTATTACAAAATATTTTGCAAGCCTTTTGCTTTTATTTTTAGATAGTTTGTGTGTCTGAAAGATCGTTTCACCATTTCCTGTTTAATACATTAAACATGGAACTTCTCCATTTGAGATGAAAGGAAAAGGTAGAAGTGAATTATTACAATGTTTCTCACTTAAGACAGGCGACGTACAACTGCAGAACGGATAACGTGATGATCTGCTGAAATGCAAATAACATTAACTTTCACTGACATTCTTGAATTATTTTATCCTTTTTTTACACAGCAAGTGGAAACTTTGAAATTAATTGCATAACTAAACTGATGAACAAAATTCCCCTGAGATATGGGAAGAAGTGGTTTTTTTGTAGAAGGTAGAAATAAACCAAGTTAGGTAATGTCATTTACAAAATGAAAAGTGTCATTTGCAAAATTTAGTTATTTTAGCTAGTTCCTGTCAATTCCAAAATATTTTTTTTCTTTTTGTTAGTTTTGTTCAATGTATGAATGTATTGGAGATTGCATGTTCTGTGTGCATAGCCTAAGTCTACCGAGGGCAACAGGCATACCCCTAACTGTCAGCTCTCCCACCTGCTTTTTCCATGGTGAGAATGAGTAAAAGAGATGATCCCAGGGTACCTTCTGAAAAGTGTCCGGTAACTGAGCTGTCCCCACCCCCATGGTGGTGGTTGTAATGAAAGCTGATTTCAGAGCTGATATATGATACCTGGGTAGGGTTTTGGAGCAATTTCGATCTCAGTATTTCTTAAGCTACCGTGCATGCACACTGCCACTTCTTTCTCTGTCAAAGTCCTTTGTCTTGTTATGTAATGAGACTGACAAAAATTTAGGGAGAAGTATTGTTGCCTTGTTAGGACCATATCAAATTTACTGTGTTGTGAGTCATAGGCAATAACCTTTAGACATTGCTTCTGTGAGCTGAAATACCGGTTACGAACAGTGAGCATGCAATGCTTGCTTGTGACCTACAAATAGTTTTGTATAGTATTAGGACTGGAGTTGTCAAGTGTGTATTAAGTAACAGTAGTAGCATGGAAGGCACACTGGGTTGTTTTTTTAGAAACTTGTAAGATGACAGGATATGACAGTTTGAATTTATTACTTAAAAAAAAAAAGGAAAAAGACTAAGCAAGCATCAGGTTGTATGCAGTCTGTCAGATTGTATGCCTGACAGTCTGTTAGATGTTTTGCAAAGTTATCTAAAAATTTTTCCTCAGAACGACTGGTACTGGCAGAGAAATCTTTTGTAGCTTCAGCTGTGATAAGCCTGGTATTTATTGGCCATATGGACAGATACAGTGAAGAAGATAGTCAGCAGTCCTGAATATGGGAGTTCGGTAGCTCTAGAAATTTAAGACACAGCTTCCTGTGTTTCCCCAGAATTCATGGCCTTTTCATTAGACCCCTGTGGTTAAACGTCTTCTGTCATTTTAATTGCAAAACATACCCTTCCTGTTTCCATCAAGACTGGAAACAGGAAACTAAAACCCCATGTTCTAAAACTAAAGTTCAGAGCCCCCTTTCTCATCCAGTGTTTTGTTCAATCAGTGGCTGAGGGTGGAAAACTGGCTTAATGTTGTTGGGACTTGTAGAAGGTATTCTTTCTTGCAGTAGTGCCCAAACTGCAAAGTGACATTTAAAACAACCCCCTCCTCTTCCCTTTCCTCTGCTTTCCCCCTTTTCACTGTGGAAACCTAACTGGTACCAGACTGAAACTTGAAAATATTTGATAACATGTAAATGATATTGGATCTGTGTTGGATATCAAAATTCAGACTAAATTTGTATTGGTTAGCCTTCAATTCTCCAGTTATCTCCATTGACCTCCAGAGAAACAGTTATGCAAAAGGTAACTTAAACTTTTTGCCAGTTGAATAGGTAGAGTGTTCAGTAAATGAATCATACTCTTTTTACCCCTTCCATGATGTTTTTTTTTTTGTTGAAAGTAAAGATTTGAAAAGATGTATCAGTAATAGTCTGGCTATCTACTTATAAATTTAATTGGTAAATGTTGAAATGTAATTGATCCATGTGGTTCTTCAGCCTGAGGTCCTGCCAAAGAAAATGCAATTGTGCTTTCCTTAAAAATCATGAAGAGACTTACAGAAAACCTTTTAGAAGTACCCAAAACTAACAGTGACTTACATGAGATTACACTCTTAGCTCCTGTTTCTTATGGCAACTTAAGATGAAAGGGTCTTAAAATATGTAATCATGTATTGGTTTAATTTCCATGATACAGCCCAATTAGCAGAATTTTGCTCCAGTGTATGTGCAGAAGCTCGCTATTGCAATATTTGATCTCACATTCATTTAAAAAAACCCCAACCAAACAAACAGCAAAAGTAGACCTTCCACTACTGGCTGAGGGAGGGGAAGTGGAGTAGAGAGTAACTTTGTATGGCTTGGAAATTATGTTCCCATGCCTATTTTGGATTGGAAAGGAGCATTTGTCCTCCTTTGCAATACAGGAAAAAGTATTCATTTTCAAGTTAGGATGGTATAAAAATTGTGAAAAAAGTGAGTTTTTTTCCAAGCCAGCATCTGTTTTGTGCACTTTTCGTCTGTCTGTTGTGACTTAATTGTGGACGCCATGATATGTGCTTAACTAGACAGATTCTTGTAAACCTCTACTGGTTAGATTACCCTTCGCATTATAGCCTTATTTGTCTCCTGAAATCAAACCCTTGCAAAGTGGCATTTGTCACTAGGATGTACTTCAAATCATGGACAGGCTTCATGTAGTGCCTGCCTTTTTATAAGAGTTTACATTAAAACTGTATAGAGGGTCATCATATATGTTTGCATGTAAGTAATGACACTGCAAAAAACAACAGAGACTGTCTTAGTTTGTACTACCACACCAAATGGAAGTGCCATTATCTGTATCAGTGAAGGACAGTGACATCTTAGCCAAAACAGAAAAACTCCCACTTTATTTCAGTGAGGTTGTTTTATGTAAGGCTTTTTGGGGGTTGTTCTGTCTCAGTCAATGTGTGCCATTCTCTGTTTTTTTTGTACTTAAGTAATATTATGAGGACTAGAAAATGCTTTATCAACAGGAAGCACAAGTGGCTTTATTGTTTCTGTTTCTTTTTTAAATTATTGCATTCAGCATATAAAAGTATATACCCATATATGTCTGTGGTTTTGATTTATTAAAAATGTACATATATAATCTTGCAGTATCATGGGAATTAAGGACATGCTGTTAGCCTACCTATTGCTTCTGTTCTGTCTCTAATAAAGCAGGCAAGGCACATGTATGATACACAGATTTTCATAGCAATACTTCATCTTTCCTAATATTTCTTGGCTGTGCTTTTTTTTCTATTGGATTATTCCCTTCTGTATTCTGAATTAATTAATTTAAGAGAGAAAGTGGTGACATCTGTCTTGTAGTAGCCTAACTTGTTTTTGCACACCCCCAACCTGCTTGCTGGCAGCATAGGGTGAGAAGTAGAATAGGCCTTGACACTGTGTAAGCATTGTTCAGTGATAGCTAAAAAATGGGTGTGTTATCAAATGAAGCAGTAATAGACCCACAGAGCTGGGAAATCTGCCAGGCTTCCCTTTATAAAGGAAGTGTGGGCTTGTTTGTTGAATCCTGCTTGTCTGGAGACAAGCTTCAGGTGCTTCAGGTACAGCCACTGCACCTCTAGTTGTCCCTGTGGAAATGTCATAGAAACTAGGGATTTCAACCACCTTGTTGCATGTGAGTGCATTTGGAACCTCTGACTGCACCTTTTTGCATGTACAACTAGTAGTGCTGGGAACAGCAATTTGTTGGCAGACTGGATTTTCTAAAACGGTTGTGTAGCTTTTGAAGTGATGGATTCCAAGGTTTTTCTCAGGTGTTCTGTACTTCAGTGGATTTTTGTTGTGGAGACTTTAATTCCCTCTGCCATCCCTGTGCCCCAGCTCCAAGCTGGTGGTTGAAATCATGGAGAAATGAAGGCAAAATGCTTTCAAGGAGGACTTCTGATTTCCCTGAAATTCCACTGGCTAGTTGTCTCCTCTTTTCTAAGCTGAGGGGAGGTTGTAAATATGTTTTCTTACTGTGGATGGATGCTGATTTTAAATTACATGAATGGCATTGTGTACTCTCCTTTAGTAACAGCAAATCATTTTTCTCTATACAATTGAATTATGTTCTTGTTCAGAAGGAATTTGAAATGCATGGAACAATTAGAGAGACATAGTAGAAAAGAAGGAAACCCTTAGTCAGAATCTTAGCATCACTAACATTTTTGCTGATACAGTCTTTGTTTTCTGAAAAAGCTTATTAGAAAAGAAGAGGTTTTTTCTCTTCTCTCTGCCCCCCAAAGAGTAATACAGTTTTTTATGGATGAGTTGGAGATAGCCCAAAACATAACAGTGCAGGCAGTATTTTGCATTACAGAAGGAAGAACTAAATTGATAGGACAAGAAATAATGATCATAAATCAAGAAGTACCTGGTTTAGAGCAAGCTGAAAAGATTTTAAAATGAAAAGCCTGTTGTTCTAAAAATCAGTGCATGGTTGAATTCTGTAATTTTTGATGTATGATGTACCTGTTGATACTTATCCACAAGAAGAAATAGTGTAATGCAATATTGAAGTGATGATAAAGAGTTAATTGCTGCTCCAGCAACATGCAATTTTGCAGCAAGAGTTTTGAAATTATGGAGATTTATTTTTTACTTACACAGTGCTCCACTAACAAAGTGTAATGTCTTTCAAATACCAGGTTTCATAAGTAAGCTTGCAGTTTCTTTTTTTTTTCCTGTAAATGTGTGCACTCAGAGATTGGAGCATGTCTTGAATTTAAGAAGTTATGCTCGTCTTCTACAGGATCCATGCAGGGTATCACTGCATAGCGTTTTTCTGTAAGCTTCAGGGCCAGAAATCGCTTAAGATGAGTATTTTGCTTTCATGCAGACGCTGAATAAATATAACTTTTTCTTTGAGGTTCACACTCCCTTTCCTCTATGCGTGTGGTGAAACCAGAAACTTTACTGCTTCCCTGACCCACTGAAGCACGAGGTTTTAGTTAGGATTTTGCATAGGATTCTCAGTATATTCAGGGGGCTTGCATGTGATCATCAAGAGTCTGTGCCAATGCCCTTCTACTCTTTCTGAAAGTGACTTTCTGTGTCCCAGAGAGCTGTGTCTACATACTGCACATGAAAATAGCAACAGAGGTTATTTACTGACTGTGCTGTAATTCAGTTGTCCATGGGCAAAATTTAAGAAAACCTATATAACTTCTGTTGGATGGTATTTTAGAAGAGCAACAAAGTAATTTTTAAAATTAATGTTTGTTATTGAAGTACTTTTTTCCATTTTAAAGTTTTTTATTGCTTCCTCCAAAGTTTTGAGGCATTTATTTCCAAGCTCTGGCAAGACAAGACATGCTGTGACAGAGGGGTGGAGCTGGCAGTTAGAGAGGGGAGGAATTAGAATTTAAGTGGATCCTATGTCTTTGCTTGGAAACTAAAGTAAGGCAAAGTTAAGACTTTGTGACTGTCCCAGGCTCCAAAGTAAGGAACCACAAGTTAATTCCTGTGTTAACTGCTCCTGGAAATAGGTCCTTGTAGTGAATCTGTGGACGTAGTGCTCAAGAGAGGTAGGAAGAGCCTGCTCATATTTTTAATGATTTCATCTTCTGCTGGGTAGCAGCAGTAGGAAGCCGAAGAGCTGCTACTCTGAAAGGAGCAGAGGAACAAAGAGGAGGATGGAAATCAGAACTCTGTCTGCATTATCTTGGATGGAGGTGTACAGGAAATGATGGCGGGAATGAGCTTCAGGAATGGGTTGCTTAGATTCATGTTCAATTTTGAACGTTGAGATTTCAGTTCTGAGATAGAATACCCAGACATGAATCCTGATAGCCAAGAGATTACTGATTTTGTTTTGCAAGGCAAAAGTACACACTTATAGCATTATGAAGAGAAATCAATAGCATTATAGGAAGGTGCTGACTCTGAAAAATAAAGGAATGACTTCTTGTATTCTACAAAATATTTGTAATGGATACCAAAAAACCAAAACATCTTAAGATACTTCATCATTGCGCATACTGAGATTCATTACATGGTTTTGCCTAAGGCTTTTACACTTTAGGGGAAAGCTTACATTCTTCTTGTTAATGGGAATGGAGCACTTCAGGCAAAATAAATACTTGGAGCAAATGCTAGACAGTTTTACTGCAGCCTCTGATCGTCCCTGCATGATCACGTTCTATATTGAACTTGAATATTGTAGTAAAGCTGCTTTGTAAGTTAAAACACTAATTTGTGAAAGCGTGTAGGAGTGAAAGATGTATGTCTTATAGAAACAAGATGAAGGACCTCCTTGTGTTTAGCTTGGTCTGATTAATTACTCACCGTTGTGTCCTTAAGTCATGCCACTTTTTACCACCTAGATATGACTGCTGTTCACGTTAGCAAAGGATGTAGTACCTACAGCAAGCTTATTGTACTGTTGGCTTGTCCTGTTGTAAACCACATTTGAATTTCATATCTAAGTGTTCTGTCCTCTTTACAGAAAACAACAGACCAGACTTGTTATGGTCCCCTGAATACTGCAATGAGGAGTTATATTGTGATAGGGTTTTGGGCATCTGCATTGCAGGAGGCAGCTCTAAAGAAACTTTTTCAAAACCATCTATTTTGAGAAAAATGCCTGCCTTCCTTCAGCTTTGCAGTATTAGGAGAATTGGCTTTCTGGATTAGTCTATCATATTTAGTTTTTAACTTCACATCTCTTCTCAGGATTGTTTCTAAACTGTGAGTATTCACATTGTTCTCAGCTAGATGTGATAATAGATCATATATGAGGAAGACATTGAAAATCTCTAATTTCCAGATTACAGAATTGTTGAAGAATTGTGTAAAATTACTTTTGCTTGGGTGTGTTTAAGCTTTTAGCTGCTGTAGCTTTTTTCACTGCTTTAAGCTTTTTAGCTTAATTTCTTTAGTGCAGTTAGGGAGCAACAGGACTCAGCCCCATGACTTTTTTTCTCTCTCACACTAAGCTTGTTTAGTGAAGATTTAGAATTAAATTGCCATGCCATGCCATAATTGTGGACTAGTGCGACCACAAATGCCTCTAGTGCACCTGCAGCCTCTGGCATGGCCGTGGTAGTTCACTGGAACCATGCAAATTCTTTACAGGTTAAAGTTCCCCAGTCTTGCAGTTACACTAATTTTTCCTGTGTCGTATTTGGAATCTGAATTAATCTGCTTTAATACCTGAATTAATGTGCTTTTAGTATGTTTTACAGTGTGTGTTTGCTTCTTGGCCATACTTAGTGTGAAAGATGACAGTGAAATATGATGGTTACAATCATGTTCCTCAGGCTGCTGCTTATTCCATAGCTTCTTTCAGTTTAAGAATACCTTTTTTTGTCCTTCCTACGGGCTTTTTAGCTCATATTATAGCAGCTCACGGGTTAAAACTGAAAGGTCATAAAAGTTCAATTCACATGATTGATGACTCACACCATCATATTATAAATTCCAGTGAACCATCAGGAAGCAAACAGTCCAGAGTCTGAGTGTAAAAGCTTCGAACATGTTTGCCATGATTCCTTTCCAAAAAGTAGCCTGACTTCAATGGTTCTGTGAATGCATATGTCAACATAAATAACTCCAGTAACCAATACTTTGTCTATGTGCTTTCCAGTGGAGAATAGTAGGCTGGTGATACCCTTGATCTTCAGTAAAGTTCTGGTTTTACAGATTTTCAGCACTACAGAACAACCAAGACTTTGATTACTTCCAATTTTTGCAAATACTTCCTTAGAAATTTGTTTTAACTATTATTGTTTTCCTAGAAATTAATGTCTCAGGTATTAAAACTGTGAATTGCCTTGAAACTAACTTCTGGTTTAGCTTTTCTATCTTAGCTTCAGTCCAAGATTTTTTTGTATAATTCTTTTTGACTAGAAGAGTTATTAGTGCCTGCATGCAATTTTCAAAATATTAAGATAGTTGGCTTTAGAAGAAACTTATTAGAGAATAAGCTTGTCAAAACACAAACTGTTCCATGAGGAGCAGAGCTGATGAAGCCTACTTTCTGCCAGTTTTATGCTCTTTACCTTTCTCCTCCTTCCCTCTACAGTGCCTCCTCTGTCTTCTACCTCTTTTGCTGGCCATGCAGCAGCACATGCCATGGCTGGGGTTGGAGCTGTGTACTGATTGGCTGCTACCTTTTGGAGTGGTTAAGATGTGAGTCTTAATACCTGCCTTTTCTAAATAGCAGATATTAATTTGGGTGTTTTCCACCAGCAGCTGGTTGTTTTGGGGTGGGATTGTGTTGGGACTTAAAGAAATTTGGTCTTGAGTCCTTCTTCAAATTTGATTGAAGCTAGCCAGCAGATTTGAAAAGCAACCAGCTGAAGGAGTAATCACTAAGAATCTCTGCTGGAAGTAGTTTAGTGAATTCTTGATAAACTATTCTTGGGTAGAGGAATTGTAAAAGAGCTTCCGTTGCACAATACTTTGTCTTTCCACTTTTTTTCCTCCACTAGTTTGTCTATGTGTTTTCACTTGTAACTTAGCTTTCTGTCCTCTTTCTTTACTCTGTGAGGACTCCAATCATGAGTGCACGTGCTCCAATATAGAGACCATGGTGCTGGACCACTGAACTGCAACCACAGCCTGAAGGCTGCACTGTACTGGGAAATGCTGTAAAGACAGAAACTTTTAGAAGCTGCTTGTGCCTGGAGGTTGGAGTAGATGACCTCCTGAAGTTACCTCTAACCTCGGGTATCCTGTGACCCTATGATCCTGTTCATAGTAAGAGCAGCATGTTTAAAATGGGACAAAGGGTGAGCTGATAGATCCAAATTCCAGCAAACTCCCTCCTTTCATCCATTGACATATTGCTTGCTCAGATTGACCAGTACACCTTCTTCTTACTGACTTTTATGGGGTAGGATTTTTTATCTTCTTTTTTCTTGCCTGCCTTTGCAGAGAAATGTTCAAGGTTTATCTTTTTTATAGTAACACAGTAGTTTTTTGTTCAAGATGCGAGATGCTGATTCATGAAGCTGTTACTTGTTTTGAAGGTATCTGTATAGTCAGTCAGTCTACCTCTGAAATAAGTGGCAGGCAAGTATCATTAGAGGTTTAATACACGGATATCATACAAAGAGAAAGGCATGGTAGAACATGAGCTAGAATAACAACTCTTGCTCCATCCTTTTCAGTGTTATGACTACTGACACTATGGTTTTCTGAGTTTGTGGCCTTGAAACAGGAAGTCTTGATAGATTTTAGAGTAAATGTTGAGGACTCTGGTATACAAAGATTCCTGCCATCTTTTCTTTAAGATGTTTTATTCTCACCTTTGAGAATTTCAGCCATACAGAAACCTGACTTAAAAAAAAAAAAAAGGAAAAAAAAGGCTACTACTAAACCATAAGTCTTCACCTTCCCGGTATCTTCCTCCCAATATCTTCTGTTAGTCTGTTTCAACATTTTAAGTCTTATCAAGCAGCTATATATAGTTCTAGTCCTGAAATTATTAATGTAATTTATTTCTGTGTAATATTATCCTCAATTATTGGATGGGAGCTTAGCAATATAGATGAAACAGTAATGTATTATAGGAACACTGGTATTCTAGGTGGTATATAGAATGGCAAAATGTATATTCTTGTTAGAAATTAATAAAAGTCAACTTACTTTTCAGTATGTTTAGATCCAAAGAAAAGTTTATCTTTCTCATTCTGAAACCATAGCATGTGGAGGATAGAGAAATTATGTGATTATTATACCTTCATGTCTGAAAGAGATTAACTTCTGAAGCCTTGCAGTTGGAAAAAAGGTTTGTCTAGTCCCTTAGATAGAAGCTGTGACAGGGGACTAATTCAAATTAACTGTAATTTCAAGGCCCTAAAATATTGGTAATGGAATTTCTTGGGCTTTTTGGGAGAGAAATCTCCAATGTTTTTTCCATTTGAGTTCTTTTGCTCTCTAGACAACTCTGTAGTGTCCTAACAAAAGCCAGCCAACGTCCTTTCTATGATGTCTCTAGTGCTTTGGATTAAACAGAGTATGAAAAAAAGTTTCTTACTCCTAAGTTAGCTACTTTTGGGTGTATGTGTCCCATTCCCTGTATATACTTCTTTCCAACAGTGTTTTTAATTTTTTGCACTTTCCACTGAGCAGGTTAACTGAAAGATAACCTTTCACATAAATAATTATAGACACAACCAGAAGTTTGACTAAAATATAACTGCATATAGAATATGATAACATTATTTTAGAATTTGATATGAATTTAAAGTCTTCTTTTATGTTCAGTGATCTGTATCTAGTAAGGACAAATTTTATGGAGACAAACAGTCTGATTGGCACTGATTTAACTTATTACCTGTATGGATTGTTTCAATGGTTGTATAAGCTAGATCATAAATGAAGGTATCAATTGGAACTGTAATTTTTATACTGCCACTTTTATGTGGGAAATATTTTTTATCTTTTTTGGGGGGTGTGTGAAAAATGAAGTTTAAAAATGTGAAATGGATATTTTATTTGTGTAGCTGCCAGCACATGGGCAGATTTTCTCCCCTGTTAAAGAATTCAGTAACTAGTGTATTCAGGAATACCTCTAGAACTGTATTGGCTGCCTGTGCTATACCCTGCAACATAAAGAATAGTCCATCTTAACTTAGTTGAATACAAATATAGTTTACTGGGGTAGAGGAAATGTGGCCAAGACACTGACATCAATGAACCGGGAGTGCTATGCAGTGATATATCTGATCCCCAGTTATGGTGCAAGACACGTGATTGAGTATGCGCAACGGAAGCATCCTTTTGAAGATACTGAACAAAAAATTACAGTAGACAGAAAAGCACAGAAAAGTTTTCTGGAAACAAACCTGAGAGAAAAAATTGAAGAGTTCTTGACTATATGTGCTGTAAGAGTGTTTCCCATTCTGTAATTCAGTAAACTATCTCTGAGATATTATAATCACGCCTTTTGTTTATCATGTAACATATGGTCTTTTTTTTTTTCAGATCGAATTCAGTTACCCAGGAATATGATTGAAAACAGTATGTTTGAAGAAGAGCCCGATGTGGTTGACTTGGCAAAAGAGCCTTGTTTACATCCCCTGGAGCCTGATGAAGTGGAATATGAGCCAAGGAGCTCCAGGCTCTTGGTGCGTGGCCTTGGAGAGCATGAAATGGATGATGATGAAGAGGATTATGAATCATCAGCAAAATTGCTGGGGATGTCCTTCATGAACAGAAGCTCGGGTCTCCGGAATAACATGTCTGTCTATAGACAAAATCCAAATGGATCATGTTCGGTGCCTTCTACGAGGACTGTGGTGGTTTGCACAGTTGTTCTTGTGATTGCAGTTTCATTAATAATGGCGCTTTATTTTCTTCCCAAATGTACCTTTACCAAAGAAGGCTGCCATAAAAAAAATCATACAATGGAACTTATATACCCTTTGGCAACCAATGGAAAGCTATTTCCGTGGGCAAAAATTAGACTTCCTCCTGATGTTGTACCACTCCATTATGATCTTCTCTTGCAGCCAAACCTAACTACTCTGAAATTTGCAGGCTCTGTAAAGATAGTGGTTAACATTGTCCAGGTAACTTGGAAGATCATACTTCACAGCTCAGGACTTAATATCACCAAGGCAACCATTATCCTGGAATATCCATTGCACGACCAGATTGCAGTTATGGCTCCTGAGGCTCTCCTTGCAGGACAGAATTATACTGTCAACATAGAATATTCATCTAATTTATCAGATACCTATTATGGCTTTTACAAAATTTCTTACAAGGATGAGAATTCTAAACAAAGGTATGCCCACAAATGCAGCTTCTCTCTTCTGTCACTTCTAGATTGTGCTTTAATAATAGAAATAACAAGGGTTGCTTTTTCTATTGACTGTTTTGTACAACTGATTCCTATTGAGCAAATCTGATGATCCTTAATCTCCTGATTAAGCTACCTGAAAAATGTCTTTCATGGATGAGCTCATCAAGTCAGGGCAGCCTCTCCATCAGTTACATGTAGTGCAGTATAGTGGTTGTAGATAGCTATAGTGTAGATTTTTGTTTCTTTAATTTTTAGTTTCTCTCTTTGGAAATTCTTCCTACATCTCTGTAGTCCCTGAGTCTCAAGGTAGGAACTGGGCGAACAAAGTCCCACTATCATAGGAGAAGATCAGATTTGAGACCATCTGAGGAACCTGAACATACACAAGTCCATGGGACCCAATGAGATGTATCCCACAGTCCTAAGGGAACTGGCAGATGTAGTTGCCAAGCTGCTCTCAATCATATTTGAAAAGTTACGGCAGTCAGGTGAAGTACTCAGTGACTGGAGGAAAGGGAAACATCACACTAATTTTTAACAAAGGGTAAATCAGTGCTTTTTACCAGGAAGAGTAATGAATTCGCTACCCACCGCTACCTGCTTCAACTGGGCCTTACACTGGTCATGTACTTAAGAGTGTTCATGCCTTTGTTGGCATGTAATTGTCCACGCAGGTTTTCTAGAAAGAGAGTGGTGCATTAAAGAAAGACAGAAGGAGCAGTATGGGTCAGTCCAGGACCAGATGACAGGAAAGTAGTTTTCAAGATCCACAAAACAACTCCTAAATAAAGCCATAAAACTTACCAGCTTGTGCTAAGAAATGCTAAGATCTAAAGCTTAAAAAAAAAAAAGGAATATAAAGGAAAAAGTACAAAGACCCAATGTTATCAGTGTTACAAATCTTTGCAACAACAGGGAGTTTGTATGGGAATTCCCAAAATATTAATAAGCAGATTTTGTTTCGTGAAAGAAGAAGGCAGAACTTACAATTAGCATCACCAACTTAACCTTTTACAAACTGACAATATAGACTTGAAATTATTCTCCGGGAAGAGGATCATGCTGAGATTGTATTTATTTTCTTAAGTTTTTTTTTTTTATATTACTTAAAAGAAGACCCTTTTTTTTTTAACCGACTGCCAAGCTACCCACACAAGTTTTTGGTTTTGTTTTTTTTGTTGTTTTTTTTTTTTCTCTTCTGCACCATGACTCCAATATTTTTGGACCTACAACTTCTCTGAGAAGGCATATTGCTGACAATTCATAAGATTAACCTCTATGCCTGCTTTCAACTTCTTACTCTTCTCTTCCCCATCACAGACAAATCTTCAATTTGGTGCAGTAAGTTTATTTTTCTTTTTTTCCTTCACCCCGAGATTTTACAGAAGAAAAACAAACCATATAGAACCATTCTGCATAAAAATATAAATAAGGCCCAACCTTTTTTTTTTGTTAAATTTGCATCTGGCAAGTTGCAAACTCTGTTGCAAGAGTTATTTTGCCATTTGATAATTTTAATGTTTTTCTGGCAATATAAGAAACTTCCAAAAGAAAATAAAACTAAATTAGGAGAAAAGACGTTTTCTTGCAAAAGCAGCTTGATAGCTTGAGTTTTATAGAGAAAATGCAATAACAATAGAGGTTGTCAAAGTAGCCTGCATTTGTAAAACCACCTACATTAAGCATACAAAGACAAAGCCCCTGGCAATAGGAGAGGCAGGCAAGGTGATGGGGATGATGATACCAGCAAAGAGTTACATGAAAAGGATTTGCTGAAAAGCAAAGAAGTTAAAGCATGTGCTACATCCTGTTCCTGAACAAAAACAGGACGCACTGGACTGAAGTGGGACAAAAATTCAAGAACTTACTGATAGATCATCTTTTTCCTCTGTGAACACTTACACTCTGGTTTTCTACTACAGTAAATACAAGGAGAAAACAAAGCTTTAGCTGTGTCAGAATAGGAAAAA
This sequence comes from Egretta garzetta, assembly GCF_000687185.1. Taxonomy (NCBI): domain Eukaryota; kingdom Metazoa; phylum Chordata; class Aves; order Pelecaniformes; family Ardeidae; genus Egretta; species Egretta garzetta. The sequence continues at coordinate 364,872 of NW_009258669.1, forward strand.
ACATGGAAATTCAAAAAGAGACTAAGCATTCAAGTGATTTTTGCCTTCTACCCTTACTGTATTCTTACTCCCTCTTACTTCATGGTAATGCATGTCTTTAATGTTTGCGATAAGCTACTTAGCTCTATTTAATTTCATCTTGTGCTTATGTTCTTCTGATGCAATTTACACCCTTTGTGATTCTTTATTATCAAATGCATTCTGCAACAGAGCGACAATGTGTGGCATTTTTGTTCTAATGATGGAATCCTGAAGCCTATCAGCAGTTTCCCAAGTGGCAGCAGATTCTCTCTAATGATCATGCATACACTATAACGTTTTAGTATATGCTCAGGAACAGCCCTTTCGTAAGAGGCTTATCAACAGCACTTTACCTGGGGGATCTGAACAGTCATCTATATTTGCACCTCAGTAAAACACACACACCTTGATCAGAGATGCAGGCAAACTGAAACAGATCAGCAATCCTTTAACCCAAACTTATTTCTTGACCTCTCGAAGACAGCCCCTTAGACTACCCCATGTGAGGACCAACAGGAACACATGGGAGTAAAGAGAAGAGAATTCCTGCCTTATTTATCTCGGTTGCTGACCAGTTCAAGAACCCACTGAATATTCCACAGTTCATCTGAATGCACCAGGTTTTGCATATATTTGGAAAGAACTGTTGCAGCTAACGTGTTTTCTTGTACAATTCAGCACTATGTCATAGACGCGCTAGGATCCAGATAAAGGGAGTTTTAAAGGAAATCTGAGCGTAAACTTTAGAAAAATAAACACATTTTGGTTCAAATTTGTCTGTTGTTAATGCTTAGAGAGACCTGCTGAATCTGGCTTTTTGTTTAGAGAATAGAATAGAAATACATCTTTCTTATGTTATGGAGTTTGCTAGCAGTCTATGGAATCATCTTTACCCTGAGTATCTTGTTTTGTTTATTTTTTTAAAGATGAGCTATCATTGAGGGATTTAAGTAATTCAAACATAGCAGCATATCATATCTCACTGTTAGTGATTTGATAGTTATCATATCTCACTGGAGAAAGAAAAATTGTGACAAGTTTGCCACACTTTGTTTTATTTTTCAAGGAGTCTCACTGAAAAGGTTTGCAACAGCTCAATGAAAAATGAAGAAGCTTCCTTGTAGTCCCATTGGCTGCTGAGGCTTCAAAACTTTGATTTAGTGGGCATGGTCACTAATTTAATTTTTCAGTCTCCTTTTTGTTCCCTCACTGGAAACTGGCTGTCTGATATTTTGGTGATTGTTCTGTAATTACGTTATTCCAGATGTATTCTTCTTTGGTAAGAAAACAAAAAAACAGCCAAGACGATTAGTCCTCAAATAAATACATTTTTGGGTTTTAAAAAACCCTTTTGTTAATGAAACATTCATTCTGACTAAACCAACCCTGTCATCTACCATTCAGAAAGCTTCTGCCATAACAAGCTGTTAGAAGGTTTGTGGGGGGCAAAATGTTCTGTCACAAATAAAATGACATTTATCCTTTTTGTAATTCTTAATTTGCTCTTCTCTGCTCTTCCCATTAGGTGGTTTGCAGCAACTCAGTTTGAACCTCTGGCAGCAAGGTCTGCTTTTCCGTGCTTTGATGAACCAGCATTTAAAGCTACTTTTTTAATCAAGATCAGAAGAGATGAGAAGCTTTCCACTCTGTCAAATATGCCAAAGGTACCTGCTTTTGTAGAGGAATTTTAGTAGAGCTGCTGCCTAGGTAATCTGTTTAACTGCTTTGCTTTGTGGGATTGACTTGAACGGCTAAGCTATAAATTGTGTGACTTTATAGTAAAACAACAGTCTATTCCTCAGAGACTTGAACTACGTCGAGAAAACAACTGTTCAGTGCACTGCACAGTGGAAGATGTTATTGTAGGGACAGCTGAATGGCTATAGGAGGGATTCCAGGTGAATTTAAATGAATCATTATTTTGCAGGAGTTCTATTGCTGGCTACATCAGTCTCAACAGCCCTTAAGATTCTCTTTTGAGTTTTCTATGCTTGTTGATAGTGCACAGGTGAAGAATGCTGGAATATCTTTATCAATAGTTCGTGTAATTAGCAATAGTCTCTGTGAAAGATATGCATGATCTTGAAGGATCTACTTTTGAGCTGAAACAAGTGGAATTAGGGTGTGAACACAGAGTGAACTCCAGAATATGAATGAGGGACCTGGAATTCCTTCAGCTAGATGTTTTCAGGCAAAATTTAGTAAGAGCTTATCTGAATTTTATGGTAGTGCTTTATGCCATTAAGCATTCTGAGAAACCTTTATAGAAGCCGAATTCATTTACACAGACCAGCAAGACTAACTTATTACCCAGTCTGTGTCTGAACTAGGACCTCTCTCATCTAAACATTACCATCATTTATCGCCCAACAGAAACTCATTAATATTGACATTAATGAAAAAAGTAATGTATTGACAGTAATGAAGAAAATTACACCCTTGATGTTGGTGGGACACACATGTACACTGTGCACTTCGAGTTCCAGAAGGCTGTCAAAAGGTCAGGTGCTGATGTAGCTATCCCGTTTTTGAAAACCAGGCTAATAACTGCAACCTTGTGAAATAATGTCCTTTTCACAGTGCACGAATGTTTTAAGTTCCTGGATTTGTGGTGATTCTCAACCATTGCTTTAACAGGATTGGAACACTTTAGTTTATGTCCAGGCCTAAGAGCACTTTATTTGCTGCTCTTCTCTTCACTGAAAGAAGAACAGACTCTGCTGGACAACTGTCCTGTTTTATGTAAACAAGAAAGGGTGCTTACTCACGTTCCTCTGCTAGGAGCTGGACAAGTGACTAAGGCAACTTTCAACAGCTTCCATAGCTCTTCATGTACAAAAAGTGAACTATTGTTTACTACTGCTGCATGTGTGCAGCAGACATTGCTGAGCTAATTGCACGAAGTTGCTGAAAGTCTATCCTATTCTTCGGTCTACCGTCCGTAGATGATGGGTACTCTGGAAGACACTGATGAGTTCTATGAAAGACCAAGAGTATTTTTGTTTTCAGCTGCTTCTACTGCAGCACACTACCATAGAATGTTTACTGCTACCCCAATCCAGGTATATTCTGTATGTTCTCTTGCTCATCTCTTATGACATCATTGTGAAAAATGGGTTGGTATTGCACATTTGTATAATCTTAAACATTGGTGTTATGAATTTTCCCTATTGATCACACTAGATATATACCATTTGGCTGTTCCTGTACTGCACAGAAAAAATGTCTTTTTCCTACCCATCTTTCTCTACATGGAATTGTTCTTTCAATGACTTGTACCACTCCTGCACCATGAATTCCCTTTTAAATTATGTGATGCCTTTCTTGCATCTCTTTTTGGTGTTTTGATTCCTGCTACTGTTTGTCATACCACTTGATTTGCCTTCAGATCTGCTTATTCCTCTTCTGCCTTGCATACTTCATGTCTTCATGTCTTCTTCTCAGATACCTATAGATGCCATAGGCAGGTCCTGTGCTTCCTTCAGGTTGAGAATTCTCCTTCCTTCTCATCCTGTCAAGCTTTTACTCTGTCTGTATGGTTGATAATGATTTAAGAAAGCTTCCAGAGGTGGAACAAAGATAATATAAAAAAAGATATTAAAAGCAATGCAACTGTATGTTTAATGCTAGCGATCAAATGCGGGCTCTTGTGTCAAAAGAACAGCTGAGGTTTAATTAGAATCTATCAAGAAGGTGTAAGAACATACAGAGCAAATTAATTTATAGTTTTGCTAATGGAGAGTATCTCCAAGATAATCACTTATTTGTGTTTATACTGCAAACAATACTGTATTCTTCTATTTTGTCCCCCATCTTTACGCTGTGTAATTCCTCTTTTGTTGTTGTATGAGATCCAAACCTGCAGTCTGTTAATGCATTCAGAAGTGGTTCCTTTGGGTTTTGTAATTTGTCAAGACAACTTGCATGTGTGAGTTACAATAAAATCCTTATTTTTGTGACAGTACAAATAAAGAAATTAGACACGTGAGTTTCTGTGAAATAGTATGCTACCTCAACAGCATTTCTTGTATCAGTGAGTTCTCTTGTAATGGTACCCATTTTTATAGGCGAAGCTTCTTTTAATCATGTTTTTATGATTTATTTCATGGGTTTTGTCCCTGATCTCACAAAAGCTCTAGCACATACTGAATTCTTACATTTTAGATTTAGCCTGGATTAAGTATCCTGTTAGGTAGTGTGGCCTCCCAATACAATAAGTACAGGCTATTGAGTTGATTCTTGTACGCATAAAGAAATGTAAGAAGTGAATAAGATGATCATGTTGTATAGAAGTATATTGAGTTGGTGAGATCATTACTAGGATAGCTTAAACACTTAAACAAACCCCTGTTAGGAAAAGAAGTGGTACAGATTCTTCTGTAATAACTGCAGGTCTTGGTAACAATCCAAGCGAAGGTTAAATGTGAACTTAATCATATTCTATAAATAACTACATGAGCAAGAGATCTCAGAAGCATGCCTTCTCAGCTAGCATGTACATCACTAATATGGCAATATATAATGGCTGACACACATTAAGGCTAGAAGTAAACTGTGTGTGTTTTGAGCTTGTGGTGTTTTCTTTTGTGGTTTTGTTTGGTTGGGTTTTTTTTAATGAGGATAACTGATTTTTGAACAAATTTATCTGCAGTGACAGTAGATTTTCGTAAATAGGGTTGGCACCTCTTTATGAAGCTGAAGCTATAGTAAAAGCAGAAATGTATGAATTTGCTGAAGGAATTCCAACGAAGGCATTCTGTTCATATGCAGTGGTCAGACTAGATTATTACGTATCTTCAGGCTTAAAAATCTAATCCTCTTTAAGACTGACAGCCAATTTTCAGTGGCAGTTAAATGATTGTTTGGTTTGAAATGATCTTGTCTAAAACTGTTATTGTTGTTTTTTAAATGTTTGTGATATCTGGAAACAAACTTATTTACAAAGTTTCAGATGGTACATGAACTGCCATCCCTGTCTCCAGACCTTTACTATTCTACACTACAGTGGTTTTAAACATTTTGCTTTATTCTATGTAATTTATGCTTGTGAAGGACTGTACAGAAAAGTACTTTTAGGCATATAGCGTGCTTTTCCAGGATTAATATTAAAGAAAAGCTTCTGCACTAAAAGTAACTTAAGATACACCATAGTATTTTACTTCAAAAGACTGAGCAGATAGTTACTTTTGGAAGTGCATGTTTAAGGTGATCATGTTTTTGCTTTGAACTAACTGAAACCTTAGGTTTCCTTCACTTTTTTAAATGTGATTTCTTTTGATTTGTAAGGGTGCATCTGAGGGTTTTTCTGTTCTGTTTTTTTAAAATTATGAGTATGTCTGGTTATCTAGTTTTGAAGAGGCTTCTGTGAAGAGACAAAGGTTTAACTCATGCAATACCAGTATTTTTAGTAGGCTATGTTGAACTGTGTCTCTCATCTAGCCTAAAGCTCTCTTGAATTAATGCTAATCTTTATGTTGACTTTGGAATTAGATTGATGATTTCTCCAGCAATGCACTTGTCTGATAATACTGCATAATAAAATCTTGACAAATAATTTTGGGGTATATAGGCTTAAATGTTCCATTTCTCCTTAAGTTTCGTTACACTATGAGTAAGTTGTGAGTATCATCTATCCCACTAAAAAATAACCAAAATATAAAGGTATTCTGCAAGTTTGCTTATAAACTGTTCCTATAGTGAAGTAATTCTTTCATTCAACATTGATTCCTTGCATGTCCTAGTGGTCTTTTGTCTACATTAAAAACAATCTTTTCCTTTCACTTGCAGAAAGCCAGTACTCCCATGACAAATGGAATTGTTGAAGATGAGTTTTTTGTGAGTTTGAAGATGAGCACCTACCTAGTAGCCTTTGTTCTTGCAGACTTGAAAAACATCAGTAGAGAAACTAATGGGAGTCTGGTATGTTTGTTTCACTTTAAGTTCTCCCTCACCCCCCCAGGCCAACAAGCCAACGAAAAGGAAATAAAAAATTCCCCAAACCAACAAGCAAACTCTGTCTCTTTTAAGTGTATTTATTTTCTTGGATTTATTATACTCATCATAGGTAGTGGACAAAAGCCATATGCTATAGGTTGGGCTGACTTCAGGGCTTATACCAGGTTGGGAAGACTTACAACAAGGGACTCGGCATCAAGTCTTGTTAACTGTGGACATTTACAAAATGTAAATTCCTAGGAGCTTTCAGAGCTGGAAAGTACACTTCTAGTTTAAATACTTCATCTGTGAGGGAGTAATGTCATGCAAACCAAGAGCTGTTCAGATGATGTACAGAAACATGAGAGTTCCCAGGGAAGCCTGTGTACTATTTCAAGCAGTGCTGTAAATATGTGCTATACCTGCAAAGATAACCTACCTAAAAAAAAACATGCCCTGCAGTAAATCAAATTTAGACTAACTCCATTTAGTCACTTGAATGCAATTATTTCATTGTAGGGTTTTTGTTTTTCCAAAGGTTCCAAAAATAAAACAGTTGGTCCTGTTTGATCTTTGTCCTTTCGTGGGTATATGGCCTGCAGAATCAGTGAGCAGTTCCTACAACGTGTGCAGCTCAAGTAACTAAAGAAAAACAGGGTAATATTAGGAGGTGCTTCTTAATCTTATTTCAGGAGGTGTAGGAGTTTCATGTAAGAGATGATTTTCCTGACTCTCTAACAGGAACTGCCCCTTTGTGGTGAAATGTCAGAAGTGCCAGCACCTTCCTAGAAAGAGCCAGAGGGAATAGTGCTATTAGAACTGCAGGAGAAGCAGCCCTCTCTTTACTCCAATATACAGAAGTAAAGATGCTGGTTAATAGGCTTTGGTTCTGACTTGGGACAGGTATTTCTAATTAGAGCCGAATAGGACAGACTGTTTGGTCTAACCTGAAAAGTTAGACCACTACTTTTTTTTTTTTCTTTCTTGTGGCTACTATTCAGGTCTGTATTTGAACTGTGTTCTGGTAAACCATATAGCCAGTTCTTTATCAGACAGAAAATTGATGAGTATACTAAACGTTTTGTATTCGCAGAGAGGCTGAAACTACTATCTATGTGGTGTGCTTGGTTTTGTTCATAAGAGTGAGACTAACTTAAATGGATTGTCAATACTTTAGAAGTATTTTATGACAAGGAAAGTAGAAGTATTTTATGTAGGAAAGGAGAAAAAGACTGAGGGAAGTGGTTCTTAACTGTGGTTCTCCTTCATTCTGACCACCAAGCAAGATTTGGCCAAGTCAGGGAAGTCCAGCAGACCTTTAAAAGGCACCAAACACAAGGGATCTAGCAGTATTTCCAGCTTAGAGGGAGAAAGTGTAAGAATGGTGAAACCAAGTAAGGCTAGAATCTAGCTAATGGGTTGTTCTGTTGCCAACAGTGTCTGGTAGGCCAAGGGAGACTGTAAGAGCAAGGAAGCATATAATGACATTTTCCATGAAATAGGATCTCAAAATGCTTCCAGAAATTTGTGGCTGGGAAATTCAATTTGAGCTAACCAGTTCACACAGAATAAGTTTATTGTCATGAATGTTATAAGATGGATTACAGTAGAAGTAAAGTTGCTGTGTGTTCATAATGTAATGAGATTTTTCTCAACTCCAGAAGGTCCTGAGGGGCTTTTATGTTTTGGTTTTGAGCTAATTTGCAGGTAATAGTACTTTTGTACTTCCACAAACACTAGATTGGATACTTACTGGTATGTGCTTGGTTCAAACTCAAAAATTAAAAGGTCACTCTATCCATCTATCCATTTGTTTACTGATTTGTAGGAGAGTAAGAGAGAGGTTTGGGGTTTGTTTGGGTTTTTTTAATAGAACAGGAAAATGAATCTCAATGTGGTTTGTGTTTGTGTATGAAAGGGCACCCTAAACCTGGATCAACCTGTAACCTGCTCAAAGTTACTTTCTTGATATAGCCCCTTCAGCATGAATAGAGGGAGACTGTAAGCTCTCAATTTTTATATGAATGCTGCTTATATCATGTCTAATGTGGCCCTACCTTATGTAGGGGAATGGATTTGTGCCAATTATTATTTCTTGAGAGGATTTCTTGCAGATGATACTAGTGTTATCATACTGATAGCCTAAACTTACAAATTGAGGTATTAATTGAGGGTCACTTAATAACTCATGAGGGACAAAAAAATGAAATGAATCAATTTCTGTTCTTGTAGACCCTTCTTGAACACCTTCCCTAAAGGTGTCAGCCTTGAATTGTTCTTGCATACATATTGGATAATCTGTCTGTATTTTGACTACTGAATAAGTAGTATTCTAGTAAAAAAAAATTAAATCTTTATTGACAGCTTCATAACCTGTGTTTGTAACCTCTGTGTGTACTCCCAAAACCGTGTCGTATCTGTTTCAGAAACTTCTGCCAGCTCTTTTACTTCTAAAGCTTTTGTAGTTACAAGTTTCAAAATCTTTTCTCTGTTTGGACTAGGTATCTGTCTATGCCATACCACAGCATCTAAACCAAGTTGGATATGCTCTAAACACAGCAGTGAAACTTCTGGAATTTTATCAAAAATACTTTTTAATAAACTACCCTCTTGAAAAATTAGGTAAGTTCTTTTGAACTGTTTGTAAACAGAAGAAGAAGCTCTAGTCAGTTCTGAGAAATGCAGGGAAACTTTCATTCTGAAAAGATGTGCTTACGGAAAAAAAGGTGGCATAAAACATTTGTGAAATAAGGTTCTCCCAAGATTATTAAAAAAAAATCATTACATGTTTGACTGAGTACGAGTATTAAGTGATTTCGAAGCTGGAAAATTTTTGTGAGCTTTTGACACTAGATTGCTTATGCTTGTACATAACACCAAAAAAATATTGGGTGTAAATTTAACATGATGTGCCTTGGTAGGGAGATGCAGAATTCTCAGTCTGTGAATAATGTTCACCAGTGCAAAATTTGCAGCCTGACTTCTCTGCATGTGTCAGTTTGACTGGAAAGATAATGAAATACCGTCTTCTAAGACATTACTTTCAGTACGGGCAGCCCCATTTCCTCATGATTTGTGTGCATGCAAGATCTATAGGCAGTGTCTGTGTAGTGCATTAAGTTGTTTGTGTAAGAGTACTGCTAGAGAAACACGGCTATAAATCTGTGGGTCTTCTATGCTTGAGATGTGAGCACATCCACGCCACAGGATTTAAATAATGAGGTTTTTAGGGATTATGTGATAGAATAGGTAGACTTGAAATACAGAATTGCTTTAACTAGCTGTTTTCAAAAGCTTCTTTCAAATCTTTTCCAGATCTGGTTGCAATTCCTGATTTTCAGTCTGGTGCAATGGAAAACTGGGGCTTGATCACCTTCCGAGAAACAACACTCTTGTTTGACAGTAATACTTCTTCAGCAAGGGATAAAAAGTTAATAACTGCAGTGATAGCACATGAGCTTGCCCATCAGGTACTATATTAGGGAAGTCATTGTTTAAATGTGATGGGTTTTTCTTCAAAGGCAATTCTGCCCTTAAATTCTCCCCAGGCCCTTGTTGTGAATGGATTGTGCATTGAATCTGTACAGAATACCTGCAGGTGTATTTTCTCCAGTACAACAGGCAGAGTGCAACTCTGTCTTGATGTACTTAGGGAGTTGTTCATTGTGGTTTTGACTGAGCTTGATTTTGCCTCAAGATAAAGCTGAGGATGGATGGAGTGTTACTGTACTCATTTGATTTTATTTCTGAAAAAGAATCTTGGTCTTTTATAGTGGTTTGGCAATCTAGTAACTATGGAATGGTGGAATGATCTCTGGCTGAATGAGGGATTTGCCACTTTCATGGAGTACTTTGCCATGGAGGAGATTTTTCCAGAATTACATTCAGTAAGTACTTTCTGTAACTACAGTTACTGTACCTTTGCTAAGATCTATTTTTCAATGCCAACTATAAAGGACTGATACTTATAAGCTTACATTGAACTTCGCTTTGGGCACCACTGAGATTATACTATGTCTCCTCTGCTTTGGCACTTTCATTATATTGGAAGTGGGTTTGGGGGGGACTTTGGGGACGGCGTGTTGGTTTTGTGGGGTTTTTTTAATTTGGTAGTAGTCTACATGCGGTCTTTGTGTTTTGTGTAGGTTAAAGCATTGCGTGCAAAATAGCAAGTGTTAAAAGGTGTGGGTATCTGTATGTCAAATTGTAACTTAAAATCTTTACACGGGAAGTCCAGGCATGTTGTTGACCAAGTTTATCTGTCTCTATTTTTCCTAATAGACTTAGGAAGCACCAGAGCTTTAGGTTACTAAGTATGCCTGGATTAATTCCTGTCTTCCCATCACTGTGGCACTTGCTTGTGTCTGAATGAGTTTGGGATTCACAGATCAGGGGACCTGGTATAAAAGTATCCTACAGTCCCACCCCCTGGATTCTGATAGCACTGAGTTTCATTAATAGTACAAAGCACTGCTCCCACTGGCACTTCTGTTTACACATACGGCTGAGGGACAGAATCTTTTTGATGTAATAACCTAGTGATCATTTAAAAACTCACTCAGGTACTAAGTGACCTAGCTTCTCAGACTCTGGAAAACATGAAAGATCCAAAGTTGATCTTTCCTCCCCAAGGAAGGGATACCAGTTACTGCTGTAAAGCATCCCTGTCACTGAATGCAGGCAGAGAAAGATTAGTGGAACTAAATGGAGGGGGCAGTGGAGAGACTGATTTTGCATCTTGGGTAAAGGTATCTCCTAGGAGAGGAGACACCTGGGCTCTGGAACCAGCTTCCAGGAGTATTTATGTGATTTGCACTAGTCATAGGATTAAAAACCTGACAGGTACTGACTGTTTCCTGCTTGCTGGATTGTGGTGTTGTCAGCATTGTGACAGAGTATGAGTTTTGAGTTCTTAATTCACCCAGTACTTAATTCAGTAACAACTGCGTTAAGAAACTTGGGTTGCTAACTTGGTTCAGTAGAACTCTTTCTTGGCGCCAGGTGTTAAATAGTTTTTTATTTGGCCTAGCTTGGTTGTTGAGTTTGATGGACACTGAAAGTATGTTTGTATTAGCCATTCTGCGTGTTGGATGCATGTGTAGTGAGGAGAGGACACAAACGTAGTCTAATATTTTAGCAATGACACATCTAACACTTTTATACTTCATTCTAAAAGGTGCCTGACAAGGTGCCTTCACCAACATCTCATTTCACCACTTGGTGGTGCCAAACTGTGTTTTGGTAAAAATAAAAAACACTCCAAACTTCTGCATTCAAGAATAGGTTTAAAATGTTAAACTTCAAAGGGTGTCTTTATGGTATCATACACAGGTCTTACCTTTTTTTTTTTTTCCTTAACCCGCTACTGTATAGAGGAAACTGTACAGAGAATTGTTTGCTTGAGTCTCAATGAAATTAAATGGACAAATACCAGAACAATCAGCTGCTTTTCAGTGTTTGGGGTCCTCTCATTCTGGCAACAATGTATTAAATTCAAATATCTTCACTCTAGAAGAAAAGAAGGAAGAGAGTTTGGTACTAGGATCACTAGGGTGGTGTTTACATTCACGCAAAGGTCACTGTAGTGAGTAACTTCCCTAGATTTCATGCTTTAATATTAAAGTAGTCATGCTTTTGTATTCCCTGCTTTTGTAAATGAATGGAAAACATTAGTGAGCCAAATCTGAAATTGGGCACATAACTTACTTAGTAGGTACATTTATTTCTCTAGTGCCAATGATGCATTTACCTGGGACAGGAGCTTAAGGGTCTGGATAATGATGTAAACTCAGGACCGAGATTCCACTGCTAAAACATGGCAGGGAAAGACTAGATTTACAAATGCTTCCCTGACAATTCTTTCTTCATTGGCAGGAAGGCGAGCAGTGGCATGTTAGACCAATGGAAGGGCAAAGCAGAGACAACTTTTATTGTTCTGCTTACCATGTATCTTCCAGTTTCTCAGACACTTACAGATGTTTCTCTTCTAGGATGAAGATTTCCTTAATTTGATTTTTAAGGCTATGATGAAGGATTCCTTGAATTCTTCACGTCCAGTCTCTTCTGCTGTTCAGTCTTCAGAGCAAATTGAAGAAATGTTTGATGCACTTTCTTATATCAAGGTAACTTGACACAGTAACAGTAACACTGTCAAAATGCACTTGGCCTTCTACAGTCAATTCCAGCCTACTAAGTGTATCTCATCTTTTTCCTGTAATTTTATTTTTTTGATATAACTGCATATCATATCACTGTTAAACACTGTCTCACAAATGCAGTTCTGCACCACAAAGAAGAGTATTGCTAAAGAAATACGGCAGCCATCAGAGACTTATCAGTAAGAAGACACTACTTTTGAGATTACGTTAATTGGAAAAAAGTCAAGCTCTATTAGCCTATTTTGTAACAGTATTTTGAGACTTTGAAATATTGAAAAATATTTTTTTCCAGAGCAGAAAAAATGTCAAGCTCTACTGACCTTTTTTGTAACTGGTTTTGGAGTTTATGAAATACAAAAAAAATATTTTTCCAGTGCAACTGAGTGTTAAGGTAATTGTTCAAATTACAACATTTGGGATAAAATCTGACAGCTTCTGAGTTATTCTTCTACTGTAAAAGAGGTGTAATATGCATATGCTTCAACAAGTACTTTAATTTGCCAATTCTTTTTCTTTTTTTTTTCTCCCTAAAGGGGGCTTCACTTCTTTTGATGCTGAAGCACTATCTCACTAAGGATGTTTTCCAAGCTGGCATTGAGGTATACTTGCATAATCACAACTATGGATCTGCCCGGAGTGATGACTTGTGGGACAGCATGAATGAGGTATCCACTTTTGATACACTGTTCTTGGTTTTTTCCTTTTCTAAATCTGTTGCAAATTTTTATTTATTTCCTTGTTTATAAAAGAAATAAGGTTATACACTGCTGGTAAATACTCCAAAGTTCTTGCTCATATAGGTACGGAGATTCCTGTAGCTTCTAGGACTCCATTAAGTATCATCCCAAAGAAGTGCTGGAAGTGGGTAAGCACTACCATGCACATCTATATGTGTGGACACATCAGTATGTACATGTCCTCTCTAGAGTTGCATTGTTAGTGTGTTAAGACCAGAATAAAAATATTAATCTTAAATGCAGGACAAATCTTTACTTTCAAGAAATAGCTGAATCCAACTCCTGTAGAGGTCTTGGGATACTCTGTACTGGTGTAACTTTGTTTCAGTGGTAGCTTTCTGTTTCAACAGAAGGAAAACGGATTGTAGGGAACAATTTCGTTCAGCAGCTATTAAATGGTAAGGCTGTGTGTGATTAAAGTGGGTGCGGGGAGAGAGAGAAAGGGTGCAAGAAAACAAGGACAGCAGCAGGGGGAGCTGGGGTGGGCGGGGGTGAGAGGGCAGATGTGAAGGAGAAGGGAGAGACAGCAGGGGAGAGAGGGAGGGAGAGAGGGTGAAGGATGGAAAGAGAGCGGGGCGGGGGGGGGGAGGGTGTAAGACCAAGGGAGAGAGCACATGACAGGGAGAGAGTGGGGAGAGAGTGTAAGGGGTAGACTGTGCAAGAGGGAGGTTGTGTTCCAGAGAGAATGAGAGTGGTCCCAACAAGAAAGAGCTGCTGAGTATCCCCAGGGAGTGTCAACATAGTTGTATAAGGGAAGGGAACAGATTTCCCTGTGGATGTGTGTACAGCATAGTATGTATTAAAGTCTCTGAAATACATGAGGTTCCCTCACACAAGTGAGTGCTAGGCAGAATACCAACCTAATGTTTATTTTTGGTTCTTGGCATCTACCTTATGATATTTGAACTTCTGCAGAACTGGAGCTGCTGTTAGTTATTGTCAGCTGTTGCAGGTGGCTGTAAATTTGTGTGTTTAGTCATACACAGTCACTATTTTGCCAGCCAGTGATGGTTTATTACTGATATCAGATTGTGACTCTCGTATGACAGAGAACTCTTCTGGTTTGTATAGCGACTTTTATAGCATAAAACAGGCTTTCCTGTCCTCAGCCTCTGCAAAATGGAGCCTCCTGACCAACTGTCTTCAGTCATGCGCACATAGAGAACATACCACAGAGAGATGGCTAGGGACACCACACAGATGCTTCACATTTAATTAATGTGAGGGCTTAACTGTTACTAGATGCAAGGCTTAACTGTTACTAGAGCATGGGAAAAGAGTAATTCTCAAAACTTTAGATTACTTGCTTAGCTCAGAAAAGAACTTTTTTTTTTATTATAACCCTACTGTCCATGGGACAAATTCAGCTTTTCTGCAAACTCAGCAGGCTGCTTTCTCCAGTCTTTTGGAACCTCAGCCATCAACTTTTAAGAGTCAAAGTAATCCTTATAAACTTTGGGATTGCTTCATCCACCTGTATTAGTATTGTTAAGTGAATCACATCCAATCAACTTAGTAACATCTAACATCAGAACTCAGTGTGAATTTCCTATTTTAATGAGAAACAACCCTTTGGTTGGTGCTATTTTAGTAGTTGCCAAATTCCTTCTGACACCAGGTATTTAACAGCATTATCTGCCAGAAGTTGCTCTTCCATGTGGAGGAACACACGAACTGGTTCCTTAGATGTTTTCTGGTGCTGGTTACAATGTTTGCCTTCATATTGTCTTTTTCCAAAGACTTTTGGTTTAGCTGGACTGGTCTTGTAAGGCAATGAGTTAGTTTACATTTGGGATTTTATTATTTTACTTCCCTGAGAAGGTACTGCATTTTCTGCACTACTTTCTTACCGCTGATTTTCATCTATTACCTCTTTTATTTTAATGAGATGTACTGTCCCTGTATCCATTTTCCTTTGGTTTGGTATTCTTTGTGTCTTACTGTTTTTCTTTTTGTATCTCGAATTCTTACTTTCTCTTGCTTTCTGATGATCTTTCACCTTCAGATTCTCAGCCAGACTGTTGGTTAGCACTCAAATCTAGACAGGCTCATATCTCTGATTACTTGCTACGCCCTTGGTATCAAAATTGCATCCATTTTATTAACTTGATGGAAAGTCTTTGCTCAATTATATTTTCCCCCCATAGATGTCTGAATAATTAAAACTATATGAACTAGATGAATCTGAGTAGCTCACAGAAAATATTGTGTACCTATCTCATCTTTGAGTTGACTGATACTATTAGTAGTGCCCTTGGTCTCTAGCCAGTGCCCAGATCTGCTAAACGCTTCTTTCAAAGTTTTATCTTCGTAATACAAGAGGCCATATCTCTCTCTGGACTTCTTCATTCTTCTCAATTTTAGATGTGAACTATTTCATTGAATCTCCCTTATGACAATTAAATAATTAGTATTATCATGTATTGAAATCTTTGGTATCCTTTTCAGTTGTTTCCCCTATTTACGATAATAGTAAAAGCAAATCTGTGATATTCAGCAAACTGACTGTCTCTTTTTCTTTTTACTCCCATTAATTACACCTAGGCTGAATGTGTTTGAAAATTGCAAATGTAAAAGTGACCTTTTCTTTGATAAGAAATTTCTACTGTCCACACAGCAAAATGGGCAATAATTTCTTAAGTCTTAACCTTCTCTGTGAAAATCAACAATCATGGTTGGAGTGAGGATGAGAAAACTGCATGTGAATTAAATGAAAAATCTGTAACACAGAAAGCAAACTTTTTGTATACCTTGAGGGAAGAAAGATGAAGTAATTTTCATGCATTGCTTTCACTGGAGTTTGGAACTGCTGTTCAAAGTTATGTCAATAAAATCAATTAATGTCAATAAAATTTTTGCTATGATGAAACTATGAACCTATAATTTCCAAACAATTGGTTTAATTTCAAGTGATTGGGGAGGGTTCTATTTTGGAATAGAATTATTTCAGTGGATCAAATTTCAAAATTACTTATGTCTCTCTACAGTTTAGACACAAATCTGCCAGTCTTTAGGTGGCTCACAGTGTTAGCGCAAAACTCTGAGATGCGAAACAGGCAAGTTGTCAAGGTGCAAATTCTAGTTTTAATTAGTTTCCTGATCTTTTAACATTCTTCTCATCTTGGGTTTGGGTTTTTTTTTGTTTGGGTTTTTTTGGATGGCTGGCATTGATCTCATAGATTTCTTGATGGTGCCAAAGTGTAACAGGAAGGAAAGGAAAAGATGAGTGGCAAAAGAAAGTGAGAGCATACGTTCAGCACATCTTGGGCAATTTATGAAGGGATTGCGTAATGTTACGTTGTAGTACAAAACCAGCTTGTGATAACAAGACAAAGGAAGAGTATTTAGCCAAGAATGGGTTTGGGGAGTATGTAAAACGTAAAAAGCCATGTAGACTTCAAATTCTGTAAATTTTAAACTTTTGATAGAGAGCTCTTCCCCTGGAATTGAAACCTCTATTTAAAGTTTATGGTCATTCTCTACATAAACAATACAGTATTTTTTCATGTGACTAAACTGTACATGTTATAGTTGGTTTGAATGGAGAACAGTGGGCAGTAAGTTGCTGATGAGGTAAACTAGAGAAAGACACAGATTAGGTTGGTAAAAGTTAGATGTAATTTGAATGATATATTAATTTCTTTCTGTTCCTGATGGCTCAACCTAAAACACATTTTCATAAGTTAGGCAACATATTGGCTGGCTTATCATCTCTGCTAATAAAGAGACAGTGATATGTAGGCATTTTAAAGTACTTGTCCCTCAGTGCCTCAGTGGGGATGTTGTAGAAAAACAGTTCCTGAAAGACTGGAAGAGGTTGGAGGTTAAGCTACGCAAAGGCTATGGTAAGTGGCAGGGAGGGGGGGAAGAGAGACAGTGCTTAATATAAAGGATATGTTGTTGGTTTTGTTGTGCAAATGCTGTCGCTTTAATTAAATTTCTAATATTAATTTCAGAATTAAAAAAATATCTTTACCTGAAACACCCACATCATATCAGAATACCAATAAGGAAAGAGAAAGGGAAGTGGGGAGCTTGGGATGTTACCATAACTTTCTTTTCTGTAACAGTCTCTTCTCCATTTTCATGGCATACCATTTCAACCTACCTGATGTTTCCAATTTGTCTTTCCACTGATTAGCTAGGAATCCCTCAACTTAAGAAAATAAAGCCCACTTGCTCCCCTAAATTGTTGCTTATGAAATTTACAAGCTCAGTGTCAAAGTGATCGTTTACAGATGCAGAATCATGCTACTACTTACTTTGTAAATTAAGGAGGAAGGTTTAAAAATGTTCACCATGTGCCATTTTCTTGTTATGTTATGGTCATGTTTTACAGATTACCAATGGAACACTAGATGTAAAAAAGTTGATGAAAACTTGGATTTTGCATAAAGGATTTCCTTTAGTCACTGTTGTCCGAAAGGGAAAGATTATTTCTGTACAACAAGAAAAATTTTTGTACCGCGTGGAACCAGAAAATTGGACATCAGATGCAAGGTTGCTACCTTCTTAATACTTTTTATCCACTAAAATCTACCTGTAAATATCTTTCTTATATCTTGTACTCTTCTCACTTGTATTCAGGGGTTCTAGTGTTTTCTTTGAAGGCAGGTAGTAAATAAAGAATGTGGCACAGAAATTCACACATCTAATCTGCCTGAAGGTCCATGTCTATTTCCACCCAGACAACTGGTAAAAATCTGTGGCATCCTTTGTAAGCTGAGTTTCTTGGTTGCATCCTTTTCTGAAGCTTTTAAGCTTGAGATGATGAGTTGTGGTAAATAGAATGAATTCTTGAGGTTTTTTAATACCAAAAGGAAGATCTCGCAGGTAAAGTTTTCATTTCAGAAAGTTTTGTGTGGTTAATGAGAAGCTGTAGAAAGGCAAGTTGCAGAAGTCTGCAAGAGTTACAGATGCATATGTCTTAGTTTAGAACCTCTGCTCCTTCCTGCCAAAATTCAGTGTACATCTTGGGCTTTGTTAGAGGAAAGTAGAGAAGCTAGAATCAAATCTTTCTTGGCTTAAAAATTTTAAGATGGCACTAATGCATGACAGCAAATGGCTGAATATATAAGAGAGGCAATACTGTGTTACCAAAACCTAAAAGGAAGTACATACGCAAATGCTGAAGAAGCAAAGATGCGGCAGTTGCTAGTTGTAAAAATGAATTTCCTGCAAATATGTCTTATATTATTACTGTATTTTGTAACAAACCAAAATATGTAGATTTGAATCCTTTTGAGATGTTGGTGGTTTTTTTCAGTTGTTTAAAGCCTTAACAGGAACTGAGTCCTTTGCATCATCTTGCAGAATCAGGCCTATGAAACGAATTTGTCTCTTGAAATGTTGGAAGATACAGGGCTTTGTTTTCTTTTTGTTATGTGGAGGAAGGAAAGTGATCTGTGTTTGAAAGGTAAGGGAAGAAAGGAAGAATTGTTAGGCTTAATTATTCTTCTCTTTCCAGTTGATGTCAATTCAGGGAGTGCGTGAAATGCTTTTGAAGAGCGTTCTGTGTGAGTCATACACAATCTAAATAGCCAAGTCCTTATCATCATTATGAGGCATCTTAGCATTTATTCTTGTAGCTTGCAGCTCACTTGAGATAGTCTTTGTGGTATGCAATCAATTTTGGTTTCTATTACCATGATTCGGAATTTGAGTCTTTTACCTGAATCAATATAAATCATTTATTAAAATTTCAGGAAGACAGGACATTGAACTGAGGTGAAAATAATAGTGGCTAAATTTCTGATACAGCCAGAGATTTCCTGTCCGTGTTACTTTCCACAAGCTACTTAGCATGCTGGAACTGAGGAAGAAGTACTAGGAAATGTGGTGTCCCTCAGGGGTCCATACTGGGACAAGTACTGTTTAATGTCTTCATCAGTGACATACACACTGGGATCGAGTGTATCCTCAGCACATTTGTAGATGACACCAAGCTGAGTGGTGCTGTTGACATGCCTGAGGGATGGGATGCCATTCAGAGGGACCTGAACAAGCTCAAGAAGTGGGCCCAGGTGAACCTCATACAGTTCAACAAGGCCAAGCGTGATGACCTGCACCTAGGTCAGGACAACCCATGGTATCAATACAGGCTAGGGGATGAAGGGATTGAGAGCAGCCCCGCAGAGAAGGACATGGGGATACTGGTGGATGAAAAGCTGGTCATGAGCTGGCAACGTGCACTCACAGCCCAGAAAGCCAGCCGTATCCTGGGCTGCATCAAAAGCAGCGTGGCCAGCAGGTTGAGGGAGGTAATTCTGTCCCTCTACTCTGTTCTGGTGAGACCTGGAGTACTGCATCCATCTCTGGAGTCCTCAGCACAGGAAAGAAATGGACCGGTTGGAGCAGGTCCAAGGGGGACCACAGAAATGATCAGAGGGCTGGAGCACCTCTCCTATGAGGACAGGCTGAGAGAGTTGGGGTTGTTCATCCTGGAGAAGAGAAGGCTCCAGGATGACCTTACTGTGGCCATTCAATACTTAAAGGAAAGATGGAGACAGACTTTTTAGTAGGTCCTGTAATAATAGGACAAGGGGTAATGGTTTTAAACTAAAGGAGAGTAGATTCAGACTAGATATAAGGAAGAACTTTTTTATTATGAGTGTAGTGAAACACTGGAGCAGGTTGCCCAGAGAGGTTGTGGATGCTTCATTCCTGGAAACATTCAAGTTCTGGTTGGACGGGGCTTTGAGCAACCTGACCTAGTGAAAGATGTCCCTGCCCATGGCAGGATGGGGATTGGATGAGATGACCTTTAAAGGTCCCTTCCAACCCAAATCATTCTATGATTCTGTGAGATTTTCCCACTTCTCAATATTGTGGGAATAAAAAAAATAATTGCTGTACATGTTGTCCATGTATTCTTTTGTTGTATTCTGATTATATGAGTGAGATTTACACAACATGCAGTGTACTACTAATACATTAAAATGCTTAAATTAAAAAACAAACAAACAAACAAACCCTTCAAGACAAATTATGTATGTGTATGTCAGTAAACATTTGTTTTCCTTTGCAGTTATCTATGGCATATTCCTCTCACCTACATAACTAGTAGCTGCAACTTTACCCATTGTACTAATGCATATTTACTGGACCAAAAGTCAGGTATGTGCCTCAAAACTTTGGTAGCAGTACTTAAGTGTTACAGATTACTGATCTTTCTGAGCACACACTTGCATAAGATGTGAAGATAAAGGCATACATAGTACAAAATAATGTCAGAGATCCGGAGCCAAGCACTACTGGTGGTATGATCATTAGAGAGTTGGTTCCCTATAGCATTTTATGTACAAGTAAATGGCAGGAACTGGGGCAAAAGCACAGGTTTGAAATTTTTAAAAGCCGGTACTCTTTTCATCCCAGTGCATGCACAAAATCTCTCAAACTGCATGTCCTTTAGAGAGTGAGAAATGGGAGAGTTGCTCTGCCAGTGTACTGAAATGTGAGGAAGTCACTTTCCACTGAAATATTATTTATTTTCTTTAATGGTGTAAGAAAATATTGCATCTGGAAGAGATTAAGTTATTGAGAATGCTGTTGTAGAAATTCAAACCCTTCAATCTTTTCACATAAACTCACTGCTTTTGCTGCAGTGGCTAGTTTGAATCCTAAATTGCTAGTTTATGAGGGGTTTTTTATTCAGCCCTTTTTTTTCCTTACTAAGTGAACAGTTACTATAAACTCTTATTGTAGTATTGTGCTAAAATCACTTTGACTATCTCTCTCCACAGCTGTGAATAGGTTTTTCCATTTTATTGAAGCTGGTATGACTCATCATCTTATATCTACTGATGTGTTTTCTTCTCCCCCGTTAAAGTTACTGTTCAGTATTGGCAATTATTTTTAATTCATAAACCAATCTTGTACCTCTGCTTTTTGAAATAAAACCATTCCAATTTAAAATCAAATTCTTACAGCTGATCTTGACATTTTTACTGTTTACTGATTTTTACAAACTGCCAGCCCTCTAAAATTACTTTAGAAGTGCTGTAATTAAAGTAAATAATTTTGGTTTATGTCATTCTGACATTGGTTTTACAAAGCCTTCAAGTTATTCCTGGCCTTCTTAATTTGAGATGGAGTTTTAGAAAAAACTAGAAAAAAAATATTAGAATGGAAAACCAAAGCTGTTTAATTCAATGTGTTCTTTATCTTACTAGAACTAATAGGTAAGTAGCCTGATTTAATCATTTTTCTTTCACCTTAAATGACCCTGTTAGTGGTCTCATGTTCATCATACTAATTCCTCACTTGCTGTAGAAACTTGGATGAGGAGCATACGAGAGTATATGATGTGATATGACATGCACGAAAGAGTTTGGGGTAGAGTACTTACTAAATTTCAAAGGCTTTGTAGGTGCTATGCAAATTGATGATTTTGGCAGTAGTTGTAGAACCAGCAACTTTTTTTACCAGACCCTCTCTTTTAGTTTGACTGTGAAACTAGAGTATGGCCTTTCATCTACTTAATACTGTCTCCATTTCTCTATATGTTTCTTTATATGACATAACTGCTCCTTATATACATACAAAAATGGGCAGAGAGGAGATGGGGTGGTTTGAAAGGAGGACTGGACAAAAGGAGAAAAATTACTGTACTAAGTATTTAACTACATAGATACAACTCAGGGCAGGTTGTGATACTGTTCCTTCCATCAGATGTAGGAAGAAGGAGGAAGTAGTACAACCTGGAATTTTGGAGCCTTCTCGTGGAACCTTTGTACTGGCGATTCCTTCTTCATAGTAGGGGGAAACTAGTGGGTAGAAAAGGATTTATTAACTCTCTGGAACTAGTCTACTTCATAGATTTAGATTTGAACAAACAGTTGCTAAAGATTTGTTTCTGCTGCTAACTGATTATCTGCCCATTAGCTGTCATTGAACTTCCAGAAGAGGTGGAATGGATAAAATTCAATGTGGACATGAATGGCTATTACATAGTACACTATGCTGAAGACTGGAAAACACTGATTGATCTCTTGAAAAAAAATCACACTGCTTTGAGTCCTAAAGACAGAGCCAATTTGATCAACAATATCTTCAACCTTGCAGGGTAAGACAATATTGGAAATCATAGTTAATATGTGTTTAAAGAAGATCAAACTTAGTTTCTAGAGAAGACTGCTTCAGAGAAGTTTTAATTCAGTCTTCATTATCCTATCGAAACTGTTCACCATTCATTAAGTTATTTCACTAATGCTTCACTGTTGGTGTTAGATGTTATCTCCCTGTTCTTTATAGCAGCATCCATTTATTTGCATCCCAAAGAGCCACATGATAGCTTCCATTTCTGGAAGGCACGGTTTTCTTTAGAGTCTGATAAACTGCTTAGCTGACTGTTTTCCTGTACTCTGTCAATGAGTGCTCCTCTTTAGATAAGTAAGCTATTTGCCCCTGAGATTTTTACTGGCTCCCTCGCTTGCCTTTCACCACTGCCATCAGAGCAGGTGAGGCTGAGCATTCTGGATGGCCTCTTTGACAGCTGCTTCCTGTATTGAAGTACCCTCATTTACAATAAATATTTTCAGACATCATTGTCACACTTCCTTACCTACTTTCATTTCATTAAGTGAAAACATGTAAGTGGCCATTGTTGCTTTCTTGCTATCTTACTGATGCTATAATATAAAAATGTCTACATCTAAGTGTTTCTTATGTTATTCCCTCTATCCACCTATCCCTCTGCTAATGTAATGGAGAGCATCACTTCTGATCTTATTTCAGGGAGTGCTTTTGTTCTGGAAGCCATTTTAATGTTTGTGTTCATTGACCTATAGCCTAGGAAAAGAATCTCTGGAAAAGGCGTTTGATCTGATAGATTACCTTAACAAAGAGAGCAGCACTGCACCACTCACTCAAGCTTTGTTTCAGCTGAGTCTTATATACAGCCTTTTAGAGAAAAAGGGTGAACAACAACTGGCGGCACGAGTCATGGTATGTCTTCATTTTCGGTAAATTATAATTTGAAATAATTAGCTGTAATGTTCTTTATAGTTATCTTTTTAAGTATTGGCTGTTGAAATATTCAGTAATCTCACGAAGTTGGATGGGGATACTAGATAGTTGCCAGTCTTGCCTGCTTTTGTTAAGTAGTAATGATCTCTTACTGAAATGCTAAATTTTTTGGGTCGACCTCCACCCTCCCCTGCACTGTTTTCTGGGGAATGTAATGCAGTGGGAACACAGTGGTGGCTGGGGATTTGCTATACTGGCTACAAATGCCAGTGTAGTACAGATATGCAATTAAAAAGAATTCATGACATTTTTCAAGTACAGAAAATTTATTTCTAAAATTATTAGAGTGACTGCAGATCATAGATCTAATTGCTTTGTCTGGAGGCAGTGGCAAAAAACAAAACTGTTTTCTGTAAAAATAGGAACACGTGAATGGTTATCATTGTCCCATTCCAGCTGTGCAATAGATTAACACAATGTAGTGCTACAGACTTAGCAATGAAATCAACATCGTAGCCTCAGTTCTTGCTGAGGAAATGTCTTTCATTTCTTTGTTTACCTGCTTATTATGAAGCCTCCTCTCTATAGTGATCTGCAGGTTTAAAATTATCCTTGCTGCTTTACATTGTAGAACATCAGCAAAGGGCTTTAGTCTAGAGGGAAAATGATTAAATTATTAGGTAAAATAGCAGATGTTTTTCTTCATACTAGGTAAGAGTAATTCGTGAGTGGTTAGGGAAACTTACAAGAAACAAAAAGCACTACTATAATAATTTTCCTTATTTAGTATTTTATGGATCTATTGTGATAAATAGCCCAAGCTATGGTTTGTGATGCAGCGTCTATGAGGTTATATTTAAGTTCAGGTGTTTCAGCTGAGATGTGGTAGCTGGTCAGGCACCTAAATGTGGTTTTGGCAAGCTACAAAAGGTGTTCAGCCTATAGATAAAGGCTGGTTTGTTTTTATGCTCTGAACTAAGATTTATTAACTGTCACTTGATGGAGTTACAAGCAGATCAGCATACAGGAGTTGTGAGTTGAGATAGTAAACTGACTACATACAAGTCTGAACTGTAGCTTGAAGAGTAGTCTTCAGTTCCTATGTGCAATTTAAGATGTAGACCTGGCACATCTTTCAGATCTATATGGTATCTGATATTTCTTCATACAGGTAAGATATGGTATATGTAAATTAGAATAGGTAGATGAAAACCTACTATTTTTAACTTCCACAGTTCTAAAACTTTTTTTTCTTTTTTTAACTAATTTTGTGTTTATGAAATCCTCTTAGGAAGAATTAGCTATTGCTAATTTTTTCTCCTTTAGAATAGAATAGAGCACCTGCTTGGAGATAAAATCGATCAACAGAGTTGGACAGATGATGGGACTCTGTCTGAACGAGAGCTCCGGTCAACACTGCTAGCTTTTGCCTGCACCCATGATATCAGAAACTGTAGAACAACTGCCACCGAGATGTTTGAGAGGTGGATGAAGTCTAATGGAACAATGAGGTACCACAAAAACTGGGCTTCCACTTCTTTTATCTACCTGTTTTCCTGTTACTTTGACACCATTATTTTGGGGAAAAAAACCCAAACAAAACAAACAAACAAGAAAACTCCCACACCACCACCAATTGAATATTGATAAAGCACTTAATTCTCTCTTTTACTGTTCCTCATGTAGAAGTAATTGCTGTTCTAAGATGAGAGGGAGAACTGTGCTAGGAATTTAAGACTTCATCTGCCATCACAATAAGTGTGACTGAAAAACCAGCCACAAATTGCTTCCAAGGAGGATTACTTTGTAGCAATGTCAAAGCATACCTTCTTATCTCGCAGAATTCATTCTGCTCTGGATTCATGTGCATTTTGAGCCACAGAAAATTACTCAGATTTTTGTACAATTTACTGTGCTTTCATGTGACTAACATGACTTTTTCCCAGTGACTTAAATATGAGACTGGCATGAATTCACTCTAGCAAACTTACAATTGCTACAGAATTAAATTGCTCAAGGGAAGGGCATCTTTTTCAAGCTAATCTTTTCGTTTTGTGACTTTTCTTCCTTCTTTTCTCAGATGACCATTTTTATGTCCCCCTTTTTTTGTTTGTTTTGTTGTTGTTCTGTTTTGTTGTTGGTTTTGTTTTTCCCCTGTAGTCTGCCTAGTGATGTTATGAAAGCCATATTTACAGCTGGAGCCAAATCTAGTGATGGCTGGGAATTCCTCCTAGAGATGTACTCCTCTTCAGTTTCTGAAGCAGAGAAAAGCAAAATGATTGAAGCCTTGGCCAGCACAGAAGATGTCAGAAAGCTGATCTGGTATGAAGGAGCCAAAAAGTTGTATGCTGTGTAAAAGCGTTAAAACCTTCTTTGAAAAAATGTATTGTCTTTTCTGTATTGTTTAAAAAATTTCTGATTGCTAAGGAAAATGTGTTCCCGTGTTTTGTACAGGCTTCCATAAACAGGAAGAACCTGATATTTTTCACTTAAAAATAATTTACATAACAGAGTAGCTCAAAAGGCCTAATTCTGAATACACAGAAAAAGAAAACATTTGAAATTAAAGGCTTTGCACTACTGGGTGGTAGTGTTGATCTGCTCGAGGGGAGGAGGGCTCTGCAGAGAGACCTGGACAGGCTGGATGGATGGGCCGAGGCCAACTGTATGAGGTTCAGCAAGGCCAAGTGCCGGGTCCTGCACTTGGGTCACAACAACCCCATGCAACGCTACAGGCTTGGGGAAGAGTGGCTGGAAAGCTGCCTGGTGGAAAAAGACCTGGGGGTGTTGATTGACAGCCGGCTGAATATGAGCCAGGAGTGTGCCCAGGTGGCCAAGAAGGCCAACAGCATCCTGGCTTGTATCAGGAATAGTGTGGC
>NW_009258669.1:390577-446179 GCF_000687185.1 Egretta garzetta
GAAGAGGAGGAGGCGGAGGGGAGCCCTGATCGCCCTCTACAACTGCCTGACAGGAGGCTGTAGTGAGGTGGGGGTCGGCCTCTTCTCCCTAGTAACGGACGATAGGGTGAGGGGGGATGGTTTGAAGTTGCACCGGGGCAGGTTTAGGCTAGACATTAGGAAAATTTTCTTCACTGAAAGGGTTGTCAGGCTCTGGAATGGGCTGCCCAGGGAGGTGGTAGAGTCCTCATCCCTGGAGGTATTTAAAAGAAGGATAGATGAGGTGCTTAGGGACATGGTTTAGTGGTGGGGTGGCAGGGTTAGGTTAGAGGTTGGACTTGATGATCTTAAAGGTCTTTTCCAACCAAAGTGATTCTGTGATTCTATGATTCTACTGGTAACACAAACTTGCAGGTTTTGTGGTAAAGGTAACAAAATTGCAGATTATTCTATGGAGTCTTAAAGGATTGATGTATCTTTATAACCAAGATAATAACTACTTGGGGTTTTTTGGTTTGGAGATTTGGGTTTTTTTCCTTTTTTCTTCCTTGGGTGAAATTTTGACTTTACATTACACTCCAATACCACTCTATAGACCAAATCTCAGTACTGCATAGAGGACACCAAGGTTGTCCTGCTAGGTGATTCTTGTTACAGCTTTCCTCTCTTAAACTTATTATGTTTTCCTTTACAAATTGTTAGAATTTACTTAATCTTTTCCACCACCAATGAAAATTCAGGTACTTGGTTTACAGCTAAGGTCACCCTGGTACTTGGAAACTGAACTTATATAAGTACAGTGCTTATAAAATGGAGCATTGGTGTGCTCCAGATGCCAGAATTTGATTGTTGTTTGATCTGTTACATAGTCTTTTCTATCTAATTCAGGAGGATAATGTGAAGATATGAATAGATGTTTTTGTCCCTTTCCTTTTCATATGCTTTGTCTTTTAGGTTAATGCAGAACAGCCTTGAAGGTGAAGTCATCAGGGCACAGGAGCTTTCACATATCATAGCAACTGTTAGCCAGAGTTTGCCTGGATATTTGCTGGCCTGGGACTTTGTCAAAGAGAACTGGGAAAAGCTTACACGGAAGTAAGGCTTTTGGTGTAACTGAAACTTCACACTCACAGTGGCAAAAGCACCTGCTTGTTTCTTTCAAGCACAAAGTAATAAATAGTTGGATTCACATAAGAAGATTTGTATTAGAATTATAAAGCCTGTTTTAAAATCTGATTGTACAAAAATAACTTGGAACATAAATTTTGAAGTCTCACCAATGGTTGATGGGACTTTGTAGCCTCCTAGAGCCTCATAGTAATTCTAAAAAACCTTGATCTGAATTTCTGTTAAAAGGATGCTGTCTCTAAGATGAGTGCTGCAGATGCAGGTTATTTATATAGATCAAATGCATTCAAAAGAAGAACCAGGGAATTCGTTCAGCATTTTTTTCTGTCTTTTTACAGCAATCCTAAAACCAAATAACCAAAAAATCCCACTCGCTTTAGAAATAGATGTTCCCCTTAACTGGTCTTGAAGGGTACCCAGTAGGAGACCTGGCCTGCAAGTCTTCAAAAAGCTAACAATATGTGGAAAACTATATTTCTAAATCCTAGTTTTGATTTGGAACAGTTTCACATTGCTCCGAAAGCTTCTTCTGGATGAAAATTTCTGCTCTAACAAGCTCTTAATAACCAGTATTACAAAATTACTTCACTTGAAATGAAACCTGGTTGCAAATTCAATTAATGTAGAGTTTTGGAATACATAGCACAAATATAGGTCTTAGTATTCAGTGTGTGGTGTCCTCAGTCCTTTACTATTTGAGCTGTGATAGAAGTTTAAGAATTTTCCATGTCTTTTGGTCTGAAGATCAATTTTTAGAGGGATTAGGAACCAGAGGCTTGGACTTCTGTGACCTTGTATTTCTCCTGAAAAATGAGATACGTAAACTTGAATTTAAGTGCTTTTAATTGTTTTCAACTACTAAAACAAAAAAAGTGGAAATAAGAATATGTGCCTATTCTGAACCTGCATCTTAAAGTGGCTGCTAGTTAAAAATGTCTTCTTTGTTTGTATTTCAGGTTTCACCTAGGCTCATATACTATCCAGAATATCATTAGTTGGTCAACTTCTCAGTTTGCAACAAAGGCTCATCTACTTGAGGTTGGTGGCTTAATCTACCAGAAAGGGCTATTTTCTAGTGTCAGTACTGTTTTCATTTAATTGAGGGATGTTATTTCTCTCCTTGAGGCCTTTTGCAAGGATATACAGCTATTGCTTTCTCTATTTCACACGTGGGAAATATATACATGTTGAAGATGACATACTGAGTCTGTGGTGGAGTTGCATATAGGCTTGAACCCAGCTAACTGGGTTATACTGTTGTGTTTTCCTGTTCACTGGACACACTGTCTCCCAAAATAGTGATTTGGTCTAGATTGAATTTGGTCTAGATTTTGTAATCAAGCTATGCTTTCTGGATCTCTGGAATGTGATAGAGTGCCGTTAAAATTGCTTTATGTTATTTTTGCTGTCAGCAATCCTAAGGAGCTATTGTGGAGGTTGAGTATCAGTTAAGATCCAGTTAATAGTGGTTAGAAATCTCTGTTGTCTTCCCTAAAAAGACCTTGAAGTTAATGTGTCAAGAATGATTTATGGTTTGGTCTAATGTTTTTATTCAGATAATTCAGTAGAGATAGTTGCTTATGGTTTGATCTATAGTATTTTAAGTGTTAGCATTGACAATATGATGAGTGGGTGTGAGGGTCTTTCCAGAGCACTGAAGAGGGTTGCTTGCAACAATCAGTTCTTTGTCACAGAACAAGACTCCTTTTCCAGAACTTTGAGTGCTCTGTGATTGTTCTGTGGTGAATATGATAAGTGAATGTCTGTTTATTGGTGAAATAATTTATTGAAACCAAATGAGTTATTGCTGCAGTTCCCATGAAAAATGCTTTCCTTGCATTTTGGGAACTCCTTTGAGAGGTTTGCGTACTGACAGAAGTGATTCTCAGGAATGGATTTCCTGCAACATGTGGGTAGCATTTGCTTCTGAACCTATTCATGTGGCCAACACTGATTTTAATTAAAAGTTTATTTTTCTTTCTTTTTTCTTGCTGTGCAGGTGAAGTCATTTTTTGAGTCAAAATCAGAGGAGAGTTCTCAACTGCGTTGTGTAAAAGAGGCAATTGACACAATTCAGCTCAATATCCAGTGGATGGAGAGGAACTTAGCAAAGTTACAAGAACTGCTGTAGCGCGCGTAATGCTGTGGTGTGTCAGCCATTTAGGAGCTCTGTGGGCAGTTGCTGTGTTTCTTTTGCAAAAGCCAGGGTGAAACCAAGCATCACTGCAACTTTGTTTGCACTATTAAGGAGTCTAGATAGCTCAGGGCATGTCTCAGATAAATTTTTATTTTCCTTGGAGCATTTATGAGCAAGATGTAAGTATTTATTCTGGAACTGTTTTCATCTATAGACCAAACATCTACACAAATGATTAAATATAATTTTATATATGAAACATATGCCCTTTCATTTGGAGTTGTGTTGTAGTTTCTTAGTAGTGGGTTAATATTGACAGTTAGGGTCAGAAAGAAAGGAAGAGTTACCATGAACTGTTACTTCTTTGCAGACTGCTCGTTGAGCAGTAGATTTTTTAATGCAAAACTGTAGGCGGTTTCCACATTTGTAGATATAGAAGCTGTTGTGAAGCAAAATCAATATGTTAGTAGTGGATCTTATAAAGTGCACCAGTTTGAGGCAAAGTAGATAAGGTTCCAGTTTTATTTCAGTTTGAATTTTTTATTTTCACAGTATTCTTTAGGAACTACACATGAAAAATAATATCTCATGCTAATAGTATAAACTTTGATATATAAAGTGGCTGGGTAGGAGTATGGAAAAGGAAAACCAGATAGCAAAATAAAGTGTTTTGGAGGTGGGATTTCCAGAAACACTGATGTAACTGTGGAACATTTACTCTGAATTTATTAGACATTTTTGAGAATCTCATCATTAATCATTAGACTGTAACTGATTTTGCTGTATCGATCTCTGAGCAACTGCACAAAACTGCATTTTTACAGGTTGGTTCTTCTGTTAGACTGACTACTGATTTGTGCCCTTTTGACTACTGATTTTTAATTTCACCACTTGCTGCAGAGGATCTGCAATTAATAGATATGTCAGCCACTTCTTTCGGTTAAATTTCTGGTTTTTTTCTTGCCTGATAACTCGCATATTACAGTATAATTTGTGAACATTGCTCACTCTATTACATTAGCTTTAGGAAAGCTTCTTATTTACATTTTAAGGATTTGTTCTTCTGCTGTTGTGAAAAACCTTGTAAGACAAATCTTCAAAGTTTTTTAAAGAAAAGGATCTAAAACCCTAATATGCTACATTAAAAAGGTGAAATACCTACTGTAGAATCTGCATCTCTTCCAAAAGTAGTGAAAAAGGCCATTTTTGAGGTACGGTGTATATTTATGACACGTGCAAGAGTTAACATACCTTTTTATCTGGAGATCTGTTCTATTCATTTCACTACCAAAGTACCTTTTGCAGATTCATGCAAGCAGATTCAGACCTGTTATTGTCTTACGATCATCCGATTTGTGATCAGCTATAAAATACAATGAAAGCAACTAACAAGTAAAAGTTGTTCTATTTTAATTGAACTAATTTAATTTCAGCCACAGTAAATTCTGAAGAAGATAGGAGTTTGACTTAAGAGTTAAATTAATGGACTTAAGTATTTGTCACAGAGTAATTCAAATGGAGTGCTTTAATTTATGAAACTGCAGCATTGGCTGTTTATTTGGTTAGTAAAAATTGTAAGCTATGATTGCTTAAGCCAATACCATACTCTTCCCATCTTTTCAGAATATCTGTCAAAACTCCTCGAAAAGAAATTCCTTATTTTCCAGCTCACATTAGAATTACAGATGTAATTTTTAACCTTGAAATTATCGGAAAGAATGTTAGATGTTAAGAAATACTTGTTTGCCCAAAAGGCCCATAAATGAATTACATGCACTGAAGAAGGAGCTGTCAGTATGAGCACTGAAAATAAATCATACTTCCCTATAAGTTATGGAATTAGAACTGTAGTTAAGTGTGTTCTTGGAATTTTTGTACTGCCATTTGTTATGGCTTAATTACCTGCTTTATTTTAAACCTTTGGAATCTCTATAGGAATATTAGTTCCACCTTTGCATATTTGTGTGTGGGTGTATATATGTGTGTGTCATCTCTTCTTTCTAGTCACTTCTTCATATTAAATGGGAAGTCAGTAGTAACCTTTCACTTTTTTATCCGTCTATCCCCTCACATGTGTTTTACCTCATCCTTGACTGCAGTATTGAGGCATATAAAATTTAAAATGGAAACTGTGAAAGAATATCCCATCTTCCTCCTGATTTCTGCTGTGAAATTTTAAAAATCTACTGTTTTATTCAAATGCTTTCATGATGATTATGAGGAAATAGGATGGAGATGAGTTTTAGATAGCAAACTATACCAAGAAGACCTGGAAAGCTGGGGAGGTTGTGCAGGGATTATTGAATAATTTTTCATTTTACTATTTGTTGCATATGCATACTTTTGGTATATCAGTTGTAGCGGCTTTAAAATTATTTTCTGTCGTGGAGTTTCCAAGCCTATTAAAAATTGCACTGGAGTCCTCCTTCCATGAGAAATGCCTAAATATACTCCTCTCTTTTTGAGTATATTGGGAACTGATGAAGACTGGAATGGCTAAAACCTCGTGCAGGACAGCCAGCCATTGCTGAAAAGGCTCCATTTTGGACATGGACTTAGGGTAGCGTGAAGGTCAGGAATAGAGTTAGCGTTTGGTGCAAGACAAAGTGTGTAGCCCTAGTGCTAGGGGAGCCATGAAAAGGCTGCCAAGGTAAGGTGAGGTCTGCCAAAAGCTTTCAGTCCTCGACACTTTTTCTTGGGAGCCGTAGCTGGCGGTGTCCCTGTTGGACCTGGGGTCTGGCTAGGGTTATGGTTAGGGTGAGGCTTTGACATAGGTGCAGGGCAAAGCATAGAGCCCCGTTGTTTGTGGGGCTGCAAAGGGGCTGCCAAAGGAAGGTGTGGGCTGCTAAAGTTCAGAGTCCTGGATGCTTTTTCCTGGGGGCCATCACTGGCAAGGCTCTGTTTTGGACATGTAAACCCATGTCTAGGGCAAGGGTCAGGAAAAGGGTTAGGGCTGTCTTAGGTGCAAGACAAAGAGCAGAGCCCCAGTGGTGTGTGTGTGTGTGCACGCGTGCAGAAAGGCTGCCAAGGTAAGGTGAGGTCTGCCAAAAGCTTTCAGTCCTGGCCACTTTTGCTTAAGAGCTGCAGAGCATGGGATGTCCCATTATACCTGGGTTCTGATTACAGTTACTGAAGCGTAAAGCTTAGCGATAGGTGCAGGACAAAGAGCAGAGCCCCAGTGTTTGTGGGGCTATGAAGGAACAGCCAAGGGAGCATGAGGAAAGTCAAAAGCTTTCAGTCATAGCTGGTAGCATCCCTGTTGGAGCTGGGACCTGTTAAGGGTTAGGGCAAGGGTGAGAATTAGCCATGGGTGCAAGAGAGAGAGCAGAGCCCCAGTATTTGTGGGACTGCAGAAGAGCTGCCAAAAGAAGGTGAGGGCTGCCAAAGCTTTCAGACCTAGCCATTTCTGTGTGGGAGCCATAGCTGGCTCATGTCCATTTTGAAGCTGAGCTCTGGCTAGGTTTATGATTATGGTGTGGAATACAATTAAGTGCTGGAGCAAGCTCAGAGCCTTAGTGTTGGTGGAGCTGTGAACAGACTGCCAAGGGAAGCTGTGAGCTCACAGAAGATTTCATTCTTGGCCACTGCTGTAGCCTTACCCTACCCAACTCTACTCTAAGCCCAGCCTTGCCAGCAATGACTCCCAAGAAAAACTTCCCAGGAGTTAAAACATTTGACATTGCTCACCACCCATTGGAAGCCCATTCAAATAATCTCAAACACTGGGGCTCTATTATTTATCCTCCACCTAACCCTAACATTAATTCTCCTCCTAATCCTCACCCTTGCCAGAGCACAGGTCAAACATGCAGTTCTGACAGCTCTGCCTCCCAAGGCAAAATTGAGGATGGCCTTCCCCTCGCAGCCCCAAAACACATAGGCTCTGTGCCATCTCAAGCACCAGAACCATCACCTACCCCTCAACCTAGCCAGAGCCCAGGTCCAAAACAGACACTTGCCACCTAGGGCTCCCACACAGAAGTGGCCATGACTGAAAACTTTTGGCAGCCCTCACCTTATCTTAGCCTTTTTGCATTCCCTGCTAACACTTGGGCTCTGCACTTTGTCTTGCACTTAACACTAATGCTAAGCCTTTTCTTTCACCCCCTTCAAGCTCATGTCCAAAACAGAGCCTTGCCAGCAATGGCTCCCAGGCAAAAAGGGACAAGGACACAAAACTGTTGCAGCCCCTTTGCAGCCCCATGAACAATGGGTCTTTACACTTCCTCTGCAACCAAACCCTCACCTAAACTCTCACAATAGCCAGAGAACAAAGTCAAAACAGGCATGTATGGGCTAGGACACCCACACAGAAGTGCCTAGGACTGAAAGCTTTTGACACACCTCACCTTCCCTTGGCAGTCCATTCAAAGCCCCAGAAACACAGGCTCTATGTTTGCTCTACCACCTGTATCTCATCTACACCTTCTACTCAAGCCTCAGACCAGGTCCCAAATACACACCCAGCAGCCATGTTTCCCAGACATAAAGCTGTTTGCAACCTTCACGTGACAACCCCTTCGCATCCCACAGACACTGCAGCTCTGAACATGTTCTACCACCTTACCCTCACCTATATCCTCACTCTGGCAAGAACCAAGAAAAACTGACAGCCACCAGTGGTCTCCCATACAGAAAAGGCCAGACTGAAAGCTTTTGGCAGCCCTCACCTTCCCCTGGCAGCCCTGTCCCGGCCCCACAACCAGAGCCCAGGTTCCAATCACACACTCTCCAGGTATGGATCTGACAGATACGGCCAGGACGGAAAGCTGTTAGCGGCCCTTGTCTTCTTTTGGCAGCCCCTTCACAGCCCCACCAACACGGTGGCTCTGCGCTCGCTCTACTACATAACCCTCACCTACCCCTTCAGCCTCACCACAGCCCAGCTCCAAAACAGACACCCACCACCTAAGGCTCCCACACAGTTGTGGCCAGGTGTTGTGGTTTAACCCAGGCCAGCATCTAAACATCACACTCCTGCTCACTCGCTCCCACCACGTGCGATGGGGGAGAATATGAAGGGTGAAAGTGAGAAACTCACTCATGGATTCAGGTAAGAACAGTTTAATAATTAAAAAGAAATAAAAAAAATAATTGAGAAGGGGAAAAAACATAACAAAGAGAGGAAAATTAAAATCCAAGAAAGACAAATGGTTCAAATGAAAACAATTGCTCACCACCAACCGATGCCCAGCCAGTCCCCAGACAACGCCCGCCCTCCCCCTCTCCCCGCCCACTGTCAACCTTTTCCCCCGCGGTTGTATTGCTTTGCATGACACCATATGGTATGGAATATTGCTTTGGCCAGTTGGGGTCAGCTAGCCCAACAGTGTCCCCTCCCAACTTTTTGTGCACCCCTAGCCTACTCACTGGAGGGGCAGTGTGAAGAGTAGAAAAGGCCTTGGCACTGTGTAAGCACTGCTCAGCAGTAAATAAGACATCAGAGTATTATCAACACTATTTTCACCACAAATCCAAAATGTAGCCCCATAAAAGCTAATATGAAGGATTTTTACTCTATCCCAGCCAAAGCCAGTACGTTCTACATCCCTTATTCCATACCATTTACATCATTCAGGTCACACACTATCGCAGTACATCCTCATTAACCACCCCTTCCCCTGTAAAATGTTTGTGAAATGTCCATACATGGCCATAAAATGTTCACTGAGTTCATCTGGTCTATGACTTTGGGCTTCGTCTGTTGTGGTATTCACTCAGGACAGGAGAGGTGGTACATTACATGGAGTCAGGTCACTGCTGCACTTGCACTGTTTCTTGTGAGGGTCATTCTTCATTGGTTCAGGTGGTTTCTGCTGTGGTACTTTGTATAACATGCAACTCAAATAATGGATTAACACAGTTGAAAGGTGTATATCCATTACAGTCTCCACCTCTGTTCCTTTTGGACTAAGCCATAAGGTTTAACATTGCAATGAACTCCTCCTCTTGCCTCTAGCCTGGCTAGCAGCAAGAGGTTTCTGCTATAATACCTGTGACATATTGGCAGCCACAGCAGTGGTTACATACAGAATCATGTGACACTGCCATCACAGAACTCAAAACATAGATTATTTTCACCCAGGATTGAATCACATTGAGGTACACATTGGACTTGCCCATTCTTCCGCATTACCCACCAAGTGCAACCAGGTCCTTGAGCAAAAACAAGCCCTTGAATACGTTTGCCCTTTTCTGAGAAAGGAATGTTCTCCCCAGCCAGTTCCTTATGCGTACTATGGGGACCTTAACTCTTCCCACAGTGCCTGGGGGTTTTGATTGGGCAGGACCAGGTTGACTGGCAGATCCTCTGGCGTTAAATAGCCAAGTGGCTTCTGCTGAATGTGTACCCCAATGCTTGAATTTTCTAGCACCCATTTCTCCCAGTGTACTTTTTAACAGTTCATTGTATCATTCAGTTTTCCCGGAGGCTGCTGTGTAATAGGGGATGTGATAGACCCAGTCAATGTCATGCTCCTTGGCCTAGGTATTTACGGGCTTGTTTCAGAAGTGAGTCCCCTTATCGGATTCAATTCTTTCAGGAGTGCTGTGTTGCCATGAAGCTTGCTTTCCAAGGCCCAAAATAGTATTCCAGGCAGTGGCATGGGTCACAGGGTGTGTTTTTAATCATCAATTCCACCATTGTAAACACATGGTGCTTCCCATTGCAGGTTCATGGTAGTGTAATATAATCAATCTGCTTGATTGATATGACTGATATTTCAGCCATCGTCCCCTATACCAAAAAGGCTTTAGCTGCTTGGCTTGATTGATTATGGCACGCATTTTACATTCCTGGATAAACTGTGCAATGACATCAATCACAAGCCCATTTGTATGTTGCAGCCCTTCCTAGGTATCCTGATGCGTCATGGGCCCATCAAGCTATAACTAGCTCACCCTTATGTTCCCAGTGAAGTTCCACTTCAGTTCTACCAGCCTTGTCCACCTGCTCATTGTTTTGATGTTCTTCAGTGGCACAACTCTTGGGTACGTGAGCATCTACGTGACGTACTTTTACAGTCAGGTTCTCTTCCCAGCCAGCAATATCTTGCCACAGTTCAGCAGTACAGATGGGTTTACATCTGCACTCCAGCTGGTCCACTTCCATTGCTGTGGTCACCCCTACAGAGCATTTGCCACCATCCATGAATCAATATAAAGTACTGGCCATTTTTCTTGTTCAGCAAGATCTAAAGCCAGCTGGATGGCTTTCACTTTTGCAAACTGACTAGATTAATCTTTTTCTCCAGCAGTTCCTGTGACTTGTTATGTTGGACTCCACACAGCATCTTTCCACCTTCTCTATTTTTCTCAATACAACAGGATCCATCTGTAAACAGGGCATACTGCTTTTCATTTTCTGGTAACTTATACAGTGGAGCCTCATCAGCACGAGTCACCTCTTCTGGTGACATGTCAAAGATTTGCCTCCCTGACCAATCCATGGTCACTGCCAGGATTCCTGAGCCATTTCTCATTCAAGCCCATTGTATTGTCAGTACTACCCACTTTACTCCACGTAGCCTCAGTGGCATGATGTGTAGAGGTGGCCCTCCTTTTGAAGATCCAGCCAGCACAGGCAATTGAGGTGCCCAAAGGAGTTGTGCTTCAGTACCAACCAACTACTTCTGAAGCAGCTCAAACTCTTTCATGTGCTGTTGCTATTTCTTTTTCAGCTGGAGTGTTTCAGATCCTGCATATTCCCAACTCCAAAGCTCTAGAGATGGACCTTGATTCTCTCCAGGTGCTTTCTGCCAGAGACTGCAGGTGGGGATGTGGTCCCTGGCTGTGGTGTAAAGCACATTTTTCACATCTTGTTCTGTCTGGACTGGCCCAAGTGTTACTGCTCAAACCAGCTCCCATTTAATTTGTTCAAATGCTTGCTCTGCTCATGGCCCCATTCAAAATTGTTCTTCCTCCATGTCACTTGATAGAGACGGCTTAAAATCAGACTATAACCTGGAATATGCATTCTCCAAAAACCCACGACACTTGTGGGTGTGGTTGGTTTTGTTAGTTGGTGGAGCTGTTATTTTATTGGTCACACTCATTGGGATATGGACAACAGTCATTTTGCCATTTTATTCCTAAAAACTGGATCTCCTGTGCAGGTCCTTTGACCTGACTTTTTTTTATGGCAAAACCAGGTTTAAAAAATTATTTGGATTATTCTTCTGCCTTTCTCAAATGCTTCCTCTGCTGTGTTGCCCCACACAATGATATCA
Source organism: Egretta garzetta (assembly GCF_000687185.1). Classification (NCBI taxonomy): domain Eukaryota; kingdom Metazoa; phylum Chordata; class Aves; order Pelecaniformes; family Ardeidae; genus Egretta; species Egretta garzetta. Next base: position 402,050 of record NW_009258669.1, read on the forward strand.
TGAGCATACTGCAGGTGTGCAGGAGCTTCCCCTTGTTCCAGTGCAGTCTGTATCAATCCATGACAAATGGTAGGACTGTGTTTCCACCCCTGGGTATGACAATATCCCTGGGGTGTCTCTGCGTTTGTCCAGCTCATTATCACCAGGGTGTGGGTGTATGACGTTGGTGCATTTCATACAAACTTTCACCATGTTGACCACATGCAATGGATTTCATCTGGGTCTTTGGATACTTGGTCATGATCCAGGTTGTTACAGATCACCTCTGTCATGGCTAATTCCCTGAAAAACTGGCTACCTCCCTCAATGGTCGTCTAATTGCTTTGGGAATTGGCAAGATCTTCCCTGAAGGGATGGATACCTGTCCTTGACACTCAACAGGAGTCACCATCAAAGACTGAGGACTCCTGCCCCTTTTCCAATACTTTTGTCAATGGCCTTATTCCTATCAAGGGATCCCAGCTGCTACTCCTGACTATTGGCCCCAATATCCCAGCATTGCAGTAACCAGCTGAGAATTTGCTCGTCTGGTTTATTGCAGAAATCTTTTTGTTTATCTCGTAGCTCATTAGGGATAAGGATTGGGTAGTTTCTGTCTCATTTATTATTTCAGTCCCTTCCTCCTCCTGTTCTTGTGACTGCTCTGCTGCAGAACAGGCTGCCTCTTCTGATTGTCTCTTGTGGTTTAGCCAGGAACTAGGCACCACAAAGACGCTCACTCACTGCCCCCAGTGTGGTGGGAGAGAGCATTGAAAGAGTAAAAGTGAGAAAACTAATGGGTTGAGATAAAGCAAAAGCCATGCACTCAAGCAAGGCAAAGCAAGGAATTCATTCACTGCTTCCCATGGATAGGTGGGTGTTCAGCCATCCCCAGGAAAGCAGGGCTCCATCACCCCTAACAGTTACTTGGGAAGACAAAATGCCATAACTCCAAGCATCCTCCCCTTCCTCCTTCTTCCCCCACCTTTTTATTGCTGAGCATGATGTCATATGGTATGGAATACCCCTTTGGTCAGTTGGGGTCAGCTGTCCTGGCTGTGCCCCCTCCCAGCTTCTCATGTATCTCCAGCCTTCTAAGTCAGTAGACCACAAGAAGCTGAAAAGTCCTTTACTTTTAGTGTAAGCACTACTCAGCAACAATTAAAAACATCAGTGTGTTATCAACATGATTCTCATACTAAACACAGTACTATACCAGCTACTAGGAAGAAAATTAATGCTATCCCAGCCAAAACCAGGACATCTCTCCTGCTTCCTCTTAAGAGAAGCTTCTTCACCCCTTACTAAATGAGCTGACTTCCACTTGCATTGTTTCAATTATAGGGGCAACTGATACAATTGAAGGCTGGGTCTCTGGTCTATCTATAGAGTCTGTTGGTATGTTTTCAGATCCAGAGAACCTCTCTTCTCCTTGAGGAAGCTGAACAGTGTTGAGTGGTGTTTGGTAGGTGCAGGCCAGGCCCCAGTAACAGTGCAATAAGTTGTGCCTCTTTGAATAGCCAAAGCATCTTTTTTCAAGTATTCTAGCACTTCATCGTACTGGTTCAGGAGTGAAGTTCCAGACCACTGGAGGTGAGAAGCTTTCTAGATACCTGCCCATATTCTCCCACATGTCATGTCACCCATAACCACACCGCTAACACAACTAACCCTAACCACAGTAGCACCCTAACCGTAACCCTAACCTTAATGACCCTAACACTAAAAATTAACCCCTAACCCCAATACTGCCCTAACACCTAACCCTAGCCTTAGCCATAACAATAACCCTAGCTTCCTTGCCAAGGGAAGGTGCCAAGAGCTGTCAACAGCTTTCAGTCCTGGCCACTTCTATGTGGGAGCCCTAGCTGGTGTGTATCCATTTTGGACCTGGTCTCTAGCTAGGCTAAGGATGTAGGTGAGAGTGAGAGATAGGTGGTAAGAGCAACTGCTGAGGCCCAGTGTTGGTGGGGCTGCAAAGGGGTTGCCAAGGGAAGGTGAGGGCTTTCAATAGCTTTTGGTACTGGGAGCTTGTGTGTGGGAGCTATAGCCACCAGGTGTCCATTTTGGACCTAGGCTCTAACTGTGTAGAAGGTTGTATTGGGTCTGGCTGGGATAGAGTTAACTTTCCCAATATCAGCTCTCCTATTGCTGCACTTTGCATTTGTAGCTAGAAGAGTGTTGATAAGACTCCAATGTTTTGGTGACTGCTGAGCAATGTTTGCACAGCATCAAGGCTGTATCTTCTCCCATCTCCCCATCAAAGGTCAGTAGGCCAGGGGTAGGCAAGAGCTTGGGATTGAGCATAGGTAGAGCAGCTGACCAAACTGACTGAAGAGATATTCCATATCATATGACATTGTGCTTAGCAATAAAAGCTAAGAGAAAGGAGGGGGGCGGGGGGGGGGGGGGGGAGGCATTCCTTATTAAGGCATTGTCTTCCAAAGCAACCTCTATGTGTACTTCCCAGGAAATGGCTGGACAGCGCCTGCTGATAAGAAGTAGCGAATAGTTTGTTTGTTTGCTTTTCTTCTATGTGCTTTTCTTCATTAAACCGCCTTTATCTCCAACCACAAGTTTTTCGTCTTTTTTTCTCCCCCAGCCCTGCTGGGGAGTGGTAGAGCAGCTTGGTGGACACCTGACGGCCAGCACTTCATGGCCCCTTCACAGCCCCACCAACACTGGGGCTCTGCACTTGCCCTACCACTTAATCCTCACCTACGCTCTCATCTTAGCCAGGCCCAGGTCCAGAACAGACACCCACCAACTTGGGCTCCCATACAGAAGGGGCCAGGACTGAAAGCTGTTGGTGGCCCTCACCTTCCCTTGTCAGATCCTTCACAGCCCCACAAATACTGTGGCTATGGGCTTGCTCTACCACCTAACCCTTACCATTGCATGCACTTTTGTAGTCATTTTACGTTCGCATGCTCCTGTACTTTTAAAAGGTGGTTCTTAAAAACTAATCCACACTCATGGACTCCCTGAACCTTCAAAAGCAGATGCCCAGGGGATCCTGATAACCAGCTCCCTGAGTAGCTTAAAGTTTGCTCTCTTGATATCCAGGGTAGCTACTCCGGTGACCTTTTCTCCCAAAAATTTTAAACACAACCATTTCTTGATCACTGTTGCCAATATAGCCACCACATCTCCCACGAGCCCTTGTCTCACAAACAACTTGTCTAGGAGGCCATATTTCCTTGTTGGTTTCCAGTATACCACAGGCCTGTAAATTTTGACCATTACCTTCTACTTATTCTAATAATTTGTTTCTCTAGCTCCTCTACACCAGAACTGTACAGATAAATTCTATAGAAATCTCACCACTGTCCAATTTGAAGCCAAAAGCTATTATTTAACTACTATATTTCCTCAGACAAAAAATGGTAATGGTCAAAGATTTTAATAGGAACGTGAAGTGCTTGAACAATGGAATACTTTCACGGTTCACTGATTCCCAGTATACAGCTCTTAGTCCTTGGTCTCATAGTAGTTCTCGGCATGTGTGTTTAAAATACATAGTTATGTGAGATAACCAGCTGACCGTGTCATCTAGAATTTTTTTCGTTTATGAAAAATCAGAATTGCTGAGGGTTTTTGAAAATTATGTGACTTGTTGATTAGGTCACTGGTTCTTAGTTAAGTTGTAGCAGAAACCACAAGCATTATATATATAATAAAAATTATAGATAAAATATTACATGTTATATAAAATATGTTATATTAAAATATATTTATGTATTTTAATATCTCCTATATATACATATATGCATATATATCAATATATTTGTGTGTGTGTGCATACATATATAGCAGAAATGCAAAGCCTTGGCTAAGCAAAGGTAGAATAAACTGAATGCTAGGAGAGCAGCAGTAATAAATTTTTGAAATACTGACATCATCAAAAAGAGGTAGGAGGAGCAGCTGGGACTTTCAAGAAGGTTAAGTATGTACTGTTAAATTTTCCCAGGAGACTGGCAATAGAGAGCAGAGAAAGCTCTTTGTCAGGAATAGGACAGAGGGAACTTCATGCAATTTGATCTGTTTAGGAGGTTGTAAACAATATCATGGCCCTGTGATGAGAAAAAAAAAAATGTGTAGTGAGCTGGGAAAAGCCTGGGAGAGGTTAGGAACTGAATCCTGTGATAGGCAGACATGTAATTAAGGTTTGACAAACATGGTCTTTTTGGAAGGATGGCATCATCTGGTCGAATCTATGTATTTTTTATATTGGCTAGGAGAATCTATTTTTGTGCTTTCATTCTACGTAGCCTGAGAAAGTAGGTAAAAATACATAGAAAAGGGGAATTTGGTTTAAGTGTACATTATCTTTCTGGTTTTCATATTCATATGAAAAAAGAGCTCTACTTAAAAGAAGGATTTCTACTCTAGAAGACTGTACATTTTCAAATCCCTGTGGTAAATTAGGAGTGAGTTTGTACCCCTGCAAAACCAAGAGAGACATTTACGTCCTGGCTACAGAAATTTGTTCTCTGATGTTCTTTAAATCAGCTGTTGGTAATAACCTAAGCTTGTGGCAATTTGCTGTGTTGCTGTATGCATTATATAGCACTTACTTAAAATATTTAAAAATAGAAAATAAATAAATCCATAGACTAGTTAAATATTGTCCTCATTTGAGCAGGTCTTGTTGCACAGTAATGGGCAATGTAAGTTCATCTCTGCTGGGGAGAAGAGAGAGAGAGGATGCGTCAGCATGAGTTCTGCCTTGCATCATTCCATGACCCTTTCCCATCACCTGCTGAGGTATAAACATCCAAGAAAAAAGGTACTGAGTGGATTAGAATGCACAGGCTGCAATTTTAACCCACATTAAGGGAAACTTAGGCAGATCCAAGAGTCACTCTGCCTGTGCTAATGAAAATTGCTTCTCTAGTGTAGCAAGACAGTAAGAAATTTTTCAAGCAGCTTCTAAGAGACAGGAATTGTAGCTAGACATATCTTGGCTATGTGCAGTTCCTGTGTTGTACATCAAGTTAACCTGTTGCTCAGTGATTTACGGTGAGCTTTTACAGTGATCTTTCTGTAGCAGCTGGAATAGATTTTCTGCCTCACCATGAATATGTCTGTAAGTCCTTTATATCTCTTGCTACATTTTATCTGTGCATTGTACAAATATACCTTCCAGTGCCTAGTTCTTCTGATGTCATCAAGTTTAATTGCCTTATTGAAAAAACAACTCCTGCTTTGTTTCAGTGGAAAACCTTGTGTGGAAAATATACTTTCTGTATGGTTTGGTTCTGATATTTCTGGATAAAATAAAAATAACATTAAAGCAAGCAAGAAGGATGAATGGCTTAAATATCTAGCCAGAATACAGTTCAGAAAACTGGTTGACATGAAACAGCCAAAGATAACATGTAATATGTGAACTGCAAAAATAAGAATTTGATTTGCCATTCTCTTTAAATGCAGAATCTTCTGACATCTTCTGTGGCTTTCTAACTACTGTGTGTTAAAAGTAAATTGACAACAAAACAGTCAGAGTACATATATTAAAATACAATAGGATCTTCCATTTTCTTAATGCTATGCTAGCATAAATTGACAAAAGTATCTCCATGGAGGACAGTAATTTATACTGGAGTGAAAAATTTAAAACTGCAGCTCACCACTGACATTTAAACACCTGAGGTTCTGCTACAGGTCCGGGTATATCTCAGCACAATTGAAACAAACTGGCTGCTTACAAGGCCCGATAGCCTTGCACCAGAGAAAAGAAAACTCCCTGATTTAGAGGCACACTGGAATACCTGTCTGGCTTAAATCATCATAAAGGCATGATGCACTCTTGAGAGGTCAGTGGCAGGTGGTTTCATGTCCAGGATTTGTGACAATGTTTGAGGGCTTTGAGTTATAGCAAAGTTAATACATTGTTAATGCTCAAAAGTGGATATTACCTTTTCTTGGAGCTTACAGAATCCTTTTGATTTTCCTAGCCAATACAAACAAAACAGGTTTTAAGCATGTTCAACCATTTCTGCTTTTGGCTTTACCCCTCTAATAGGGTTAGTAATAACTAACCAGAATGCCAATTAATGCTTAAGTATAGTGTAAAAAAAGCTCTCCTCAGCTTCTGTCCTGGCTTTCAGAGATACTTGTAACACTTAGGTTCAGCATGAAGACATCTGAGACCTCCTGCTTATCAAAATACAGAATAAGACAGTTAACAGCAAAACCTGTGTGTTTCAGTATGCCTCAGGGTAAAAGGTTCAGGGAATGAGGAGGAGAGAGGGTTCCATTAGCTAATATGATTAAACATCTTGCTCTGCTTCTGTATGCTTTAGTAAAAGTCCAATGGTTAACAGCTGTGTTCTGATGTTCTTAAAAAAAAGTAGATGCAAAAATGAAGTTCTGCTGTCCAGCTGGCAACCTTCATTTTCATTTAATTATTCCCCTCCTCTATACCTCCTTGGTAAAACAGGAAAGAGATTTCATTTTGCTGTGCACTGAAGCCTTCTGATGAGAAGTTGTCTCTTGTTATCATTGTCTCCTCTATTACATATTAACATACGTATAGTATAATTCCATGAACCTCTTGAGTTGCATCTATTTTCACTTCTATCACCTGTGGAGCTGAGATACATGAAATAATTGGAAAGATCTTTCTTTATTTACTTGAGGGCTTACTATATTTCTAAGACTAAGATGCCTGTGGTGTAACAAGGAGTTTTAGTGTCTGCATATCTGATTATCTTGCCATAGATAGCACTTTAATGGCAGTTCCCTCCTTGCACTGTAATTAACATGTTTTGCTCTTCTCAACCTTAAATTCTGCTTATTATTTTCCTCCAGCAGATGTTGGTTTAAAAAGAAGAGCTATCTCTTCTAGGGTCTTTTGCTGACCTCAGTGTATTGAAATAAGAAAACAGAAGAAAGAATAAAGTATAAGATATAACATAGCATAGTGGAAATTTAGAAAATTAACTAACCCTTTTTCAAAGCATGCTAAGTATCAGCTAACTCAGCTATTACAGAGCTATTGCATTGCAAGGACATTGTAGCCTTTAAGATAAGCAGAGACAAAGAACAAAAGCTATCTGAAGTGATGAAAGGGGCTAGCCATCTGTGAGAACAGAGAGAAATGGTACAAGAAAAACAAGCTGCTGAGTCATCAGAAATAAGGAACATGTTGACTTGGACTCACTCAGAAGACAACTAATGAAGAGGAAGATATGATCACCAGATGAAGTAAACGACCACTAAAGTGGCTACAGTCCCTGAAAATGGACATTAGGCGGTAGCAAAGACTGTAGAATAACTCTCCTCTTGAATATGTGATTAGTCTTGGAAATAGGTGGGAACATGTTAATCATTTTGCAGAAAAACTAAGAATAAGCAATGACTTTGTAAATATAAGCCCTTTGAAGTCATGGCTGGATGGGAGCACCTCAAGGAAAATCCTGGTGCAACCCCAGCACTGTAATAAAGAATACCGGCTTGAGAGTCTCATTGGCTGGAGAGTTAATTTCTGTGCTTCAATTTAATTATTCCCCTCCTCTATACCTCCTTGGTAAAACAGGAAAGAGATTTCATTTTGCTGTGCACTGAAGCCTTCTGATGAGAAGGTGTCTCTTGTTATCATTGTCTCCTCTATTACATATTAACATACGTATAGTATAATTCCATGAACCTCTTGAGTTGCATCTATTTTCACTTCTATCACCTGTGGAGCTGAGATACATGAAATAATTGGAAAGATCTTTCTTTATTTACTTGAGGGCTTACTATATTTCTAAGACTAAGATGCCTGTGGTGTAACAAGGAGTTTTAGTGTCTGCATATCTGATTATCTTGCCATAGATAGCACTTTAATGGCAGTTCCCTCCTTGCACTGTAATTAACATGTTTTGCTCTTCTCAACCTTAAATTCTGCTTATTATTTTCCTCCAGCAGATGTTGGTTTAAAAAGAAGAGCTATCTCTTCTAGGGTCTTTTGCTGACCTCAGTGTATTGAAATAAGAAAACAGAAGAAAGAATAAAGTATAAGATATAACATAGCATAGTGGAAATTTAGAAAATTAACTAACCCTTTTTCAAAGCATGCTAAGTATCAGCTAACTCAGCTATTACAGAGCTATTGCATTGCAAGGACATTGTAGCCTTTAAGATAAGCAGAGACAAAGAACAAAAGCTATCTGAAGTGATGAAAGGGGCTAGCCATCTGTGAGAACAGAGAGAAATGGTACAAGAAAAACAAGCTGCTGAGTCATCAGAAATAAGGAACATGTTGACTTGGACTCACTCAGAAGACAACTAATGAAGAGGAAGATATGATCACCAGATGAAGTAAACGACCACTAAAGTGGCTACAGTCCCTGAAAATGGACATTAGGCGGTAGCAAAGACTGTAGAATAACTCTCCTCTTGAATATGTGATTAGTCTTGGAAATAGGTGGGAACATGTTAATCATTTTGCAGAAAAACTAAGAATAAGCAATGACTTTGTAAATATAAGCCCTTTGAAGTCATGGCTGGATGGGAGCACCTCAAGGAAAATCCTGGTGCAACCCCAGCACTGTAATAAAGAATACCGGCTTGAGAGTCTCATTGGCTGGAGAGTTAATTTCTGTGCTTCACTATACAGGAAGGTGGCTGCCTATAATCCAGCCTAAAAGAAAATCATTGCAGAACTTCCCAAACCCAGAAGGCACTAAAGCCTTTTTATGTAGTTAAAATGGCTAGAGGCAAAGACTATTGAAAGCAATAGATTTCAGAGAAGTTCAAGGCTGGACTGAATAGTTTTTCCAGCTGCAAAATTCAGGGGCTATGTGTTGCAGATTGTGTCAGGACAGGACGTAGGAACAGAGCGATGCTCTTTGACCACAGCACTCACTGGAGAGGCAGCATGGGTGATTGTAGAGAACTGGGCTGGGAGACATGGGGGCACATTCTCTTGGAAGATGCTGAAGACTCTACATGATATATTTGTTTAATTTGTGAACAAACATGTTTATGTTGCATGTAACTGACTCATACTGCTAATTTGACTCTCGTGTTTCATTCATTCTGCTCCACCATGGATTCTGGTGTGTTTGCTGAACAGAAGGGCCACTGTTAAACAAGCAGATGCTTGTTAAACAAAGATGCTGTGGTCCTTCACTTAGACCTGACCCTTTCTTCCTCAGGATTAGTATCACAAACCGCAGTTAAAACTGTTTTGGTTGGTTGGTTGGTTTGGTGTTTTTTTTTTGTAGTTTATTTCAAGCTCCAGTTTGGTTCTAATGAATTTATTTCTCTGACATCTTGCAGCACTCACAACCTGCTTTGTATTTGTATAGCTGATCGGAATGGTGCCAATGAATATTACTCAGGGCTGTTTGTCATCATTCTCAAATTTTAGGACCCATTACATCTGTTGCAGACATCAGAAAGCTTCTTTTTTTCCTTAAATATGTACTTTCTTGATCCTTTTTAATTACCCATGACATGATGAAGAAAAGCTGAGGATCCTTGTCATCAAAACTACCTTTGAATGGTCAGACACTTCTGCTGAGATTCTGTCAATATACATGGAAAATGAAGACTTGCTGTTCACTAAAGGGCTTGAAAAATTAAATCAGGATTCCCTCATGAGCTGCAAGATTAGTTAATTGATACATTAATACATTATTTGCTACTTCTTTAACTTGGACTAAATGAGGAGATCACTGAAGGCTGCCCTTTAGCAAAATTTCCCCACTGCTGTAGTAACTTACAGTTTGCCCTGGATATCATAGTATACTGAATATTGCATTCATTGCATTGACATTCATGGGGGAGGCTTATCCTTTCTACCCTGTATTTCTAGTTTCCTTTTTTCTGTTTCATATAGACGAAATTTGGCATACTGTGTTCTGGATTCCAGGAGACGGTATAAAGGTTGTGTGATTCTCAGTTACTAAAAAGTACATAATTTCTATCTTAACCAGAAGCCTATTGCATAGAGAAACTGGTAGATTTCTGCTTTGGAGTAGTAGTGGTAGGTTTAAGAGCAAATCTCTATGGCTTAGACAGGAACAGGTGCTGGAATGAAGGAAGTAAACCTGATGATACATATGAAAAAGTTTGTTCTGGGAAATAGTCAGAAAAATGTGTTTGGGTATTTGTACCTTGCAGGCAAAGTCAAGCTCCTTACATAAACTGCCATACAGTTTGTTGTTGACAGACACTGAACTGAAACAGTGCAATGTTTTTTTCTCTAACTACTGAACTATATCAGCACAGTGTTAAACAGAACACCTACTTTCCCTAAGGAAAAAACCACTTACATTCCATACTTGTCCTAGATCCCTACAGAACTTACTGTAAAGCCAATGGTAATCTAGTCTTGCAATAGCAATTTCAAACATTCCTAGCAGGTTAAAATACCTTTCAATGTCTGAGGCAGATAAAATTTTCTGTGCATTATAAAAGTAAGATTGCATGGAACATGATCGTGGCATTCAATATTTTCACTTACCACATATGTGCTGCAGGAATTGTGACTGTTAAAGTGAGTTCTTCTTTATGACTCTGTATTTTTCACCTGTTCTCTATGAGCTGCAACATTCCTTCATCTGATGGACTGCATTTTTCCAATGCTGGAAGATGTTATCTTTCTTTGCACTCTGAAATGTCAGTGTTGTCTCATTAACCATACATTTTTGTATGCTTTTCATGCATTCGGACTTGTTTGCTAGATTTCAGAGTTCCTGTACCATGTTTCACCCTCATCTGACTGTATTATAGGGGAAGATATATGTGTTTGTAAATTATTCTTACATTACACTGTTGTTTATACCTACTGATATTTATGGGGATGCTACTAAGAAGTTTAAATGAAGGGGTGGAATACACAATTTACAGTACTCTTGGAGAGAGGTAGAACATCTGTTTGCTAAGAGGAAGGATTTAAATGGCTGCATCTTTATGATTGCTTAAATCTGCTGTTGGAGTAGAAATCCAGATAGTTATGTGCCAGCTCAGCTCTGTGAGAAAAAAGTATGATGTCATACTCTGTGGCTGATTAAGGCACAGGTGGAGATGCAACCAGAATCAACTTTATTCAGGGAGACCATGCTTTTATACTCAGTGCACAGAGAAAACTTCTGCAAAAACTTTGCATCAGTCTGTGCTCACAGCGGTCCTGCAGGCACCGCCCACGCAACTCTCCTCCAGTCATAGCTTCTTCTAGCTTCACTTCTGCATTCCTGTGGTTCGGCTCCTGTGACCTCCGTGACTTCTGTTCCTTCTCCCCCTCAGTGCTCAATATATAAACTGGGGCGAGTTGGCCAAGGGGCAGTGAGCAGCTGTGTGGTGCTTAGTTGTTGGCTGAGATTAAACCATGACAGCCTGTGCACAAGCTGTGAGGACTGTAGAGCCCAGCCCCAGAGCACTCAGCCCTGGTGTGAAGCAGAGCTGTGGCATCAGGACTGCTTGCTGCTCAGGCAATTTTCCAGACAATGCTGCTCACCCACCAGCCTGCCCATGCAGAAAGGCATGGCTGATGGGCTGGTGAGGAGCCTGTGCTGTCTCTTCTCTCTCTCTGTGCCCTGCTTTCCCATGTCTCTGTGGCTTTGCTGGTGAGCCCTGCCTGCCAGGACCTTGCCCTTGTAACCCCCCTGCTGCCTGTCTCGAAGCCAGAGGGGAGGCTGGTGTTCAAGGAGAATGTTTTTGCCCATGGGATTGGTCACTGCTTTATGAAAAGGGGTCTGTTTCACACAGGCAAGGAGAATGTTCAACCTGCTGCCGTACAGGTGCACCATCCTGCATGGCATTCATGGTGCAGTTGCAGGGTACCAACAGCCCTACCTGTGCTCAGCAGCACGCTCTGGAAGGGGAAAACACTCATTCTTGTCATTCTGGCACTGGCTAACACCAGTGTGGCAGCCCTACCTGTGCTCAGCAGCACACTCTGGAAGGAGAAAACACTCATTCTTGTCATTCTGGCACTGGCTAAAAATCTCCAGCCACTCTTCAACAGCATAAGGTTGGCAAGAGGGGCTAGTGCCCTGCTAGCAGGGCTGCAGGGCGTGCACATGGCCCCAGCCTTTGCCTTTGCCCACTGGCATAGGCACTCATGCTTCCTAACCACAGCCCCTGTGCTCTGCCAGGGAATGTTGTGCCCTGCAGTCCCCAGACCACGGCCCTGTGCTGAAGCAGCCCTTTCACTGCCCTCAGCAGCTCTGTGCTGCTTCCCCCCTCCTCAGCACTCACTGTGGACGGGTCTGAGAAAAGCAGAGAGCCAGGAGCAGGCCCAGAAGTAAGACAGTCTGTGGCTCATGGGTGCCCCACCAGAAATCGAGAAACATGTGGGAGCTCTCCATTTACCTCTTTCAAGACACAGCAGGGTTTGTGGTGGGCAGTGAAAAGAAGATGACGCAGGAGGTGTGCAAGAGCCTGCTCCCACTGCTGTTCCATCTACATAGCCAGGATGAGGGCTTGGCTGAGGTGGCTGACCAGTCCTTTGGGGAGGGTGATACTGGCACCCCCTGGGTGCACCTGAGCACCAGGGGCCAGGGCTGCTGACAGCTGGACACTTTGAAGACATGTAACTGTGAGTCCCAGCTTGCCAAGTGTCTGTGGACCAGGCAGAGTCCCCTCCATGTCTGCAGTGTGCTCACTGCTGCCTTGCTGCTTGGATGGACAGGAGGGTGGGTCCCTGCCCTGCCCTGCCCTGCCCTGCCCTGCCCTGCCCCCTCCACACAACCCTGTGCCAACACAGCCCGTGGGAAGGCTCCCAGACTCCTCAGAGCTGGCAGGAGCCAAGAAAATGAGCAGGGACATTTCCCAGACCTGCTCTGCCTGGTCCCACAGGGCTCAGCAGCAGACCAGGCCCGCCAAAGCCCAAATGTTCAAGTTCTGACTCTCTGCATGTCCCACAGCATCCCCAGCATGTGGAGGGAAGACTCAGGGGGCAGGGTGTGGGATGCAGTTAGAGGAGGGGACTGGCCCTGCATCCTGGATACTGGGTTCTGGAGCAGTGACTAAGCGGGACAGCCAGCTGCACATGAGTTGGGAGTCATCATGCCAGGTGCTCCTGGCTGAGTCCTGCCTTGGTGCCTCAGTGACTGCAGCACTTCAGCCTCCTCCTGGCCTTGGCAACAGCTCAGAAATGCTTGGGGATCTCTGTCCCACTGCGCCAGCAGCACGAGGCACCCAAGGTGGTGGCTGCCCTCTTCTGCCCCCACGGTTTTGAACCTGATTGCACTGTCAGTGCACAGGATGGGACAGGCTCTGAGCCTTGCCAGTGTGAGGGAGGATGCAGGATCTTATGGCCCAGGCAGTCAGTGGTGGCATCTCTGCTGCCTGGCAAGCCTCTTGGGAAACTGTCGTCAGCACTGAAGTGGGAGCAGCTCTCACCTATAGCCAAGACAGTGCAGGCATGGAGGATTGTCGAGTGCCTGGTGATCACAGCCCCAATACCCCAGGATCTGGCCCAGGTGAGCTCTGCCACCAGGATGGCACCCCAGCATCCTCTGGGACCACTCTGCTTTCTTGGAACCTCAACACCACACAGCTCACAACGGGCAACTGGGAATGTCCTGGTGGGTAGAAGGAAGGGGAGGGTGGCCCGGAGCAGGGAAATGGCCCAGCTGGGGGACAGCTCTGTGTCAACCCTGCATCATTCTCTCTCCAGCTGGCCAGGAACAGGAGCAGAGCCAAGAACTACCTGTGCCAGAGCCAGCCACACCTGCAGAGCCCACAGGAGCCCTTGCAGTGCAAGGCTGTGAAGTTCATCAGTAACCCATGAGCCCCAGGGTCCCTCCTTGTCCTGGGGTCCCTCTGTCCTGAGTCAGCAAGCCGGGAGCCCCGACAACCTGGTGCAGGGCCCAGGCACCCATGGGGTACCCTGTCACCTGCTCCCACCTGCAGGTGGGTCTGGTGGGAGGCTGGTCAGTCCCACACCCCTGATGCTGTGCCCCAGGAGGACCCCAGGGTCAGCCCTGCGTGGGGGAGTTCTGCTGCTGGGCAGGCTGGGCAGCGGGGTCCCCGGCAGGCTGCATGTCCCTAGGGCTTGGCAGGTGACATGTGGTGGAGAAGTGCAAGAAGAAGATCCAGTGCATCTGTGAGGGTGAGGGCTGGCAAGGAGGAGGAAGGACCCTGGCACTGAGGCAGCCCATGTGAGGGGGGATCAGCTCTCAGTACACCTGTGGGGAAGGGGATGTTTCAGGGGCCTTAGGGTATTCCTGACCAGCAGTGTCCAGCTGAGCCACCCGTCCACTGACTCCCTCCTGGCCCTGGGAGGAGCTGGCTGCAATGGGCCCTGCCTGGAGGGGAGGACAAGCTCTCTGTGTGTTATCTCACCTTTATTTCTTTGTCCTCTCAGTCCTTCAAGGCTTGAGGGAAGACACCAGCTCCTTGGTCTCTTCCCTGGCAACGCCAATGCTCCTGATCCTGAGAATAGGAAGGCCAGCACCAAACTTCAGCCTGGGACAGCTGTGCTTCAGGCTTCAGAGGGCATGGAAGAGGTGGTGCTCTGCCCCAAGGGATGGGACTAGCTGAGCAGAGCCAAATTAGCAGTCCTAATCCCAGGGTGCTCTGCATCCTGGGGACATCTGAGGGTGCTGGTAAACTCCTGGCATCTCCTCCTGCTCACAGCATAGCTCCACTCCTTGGGCACATCCAATCCCCATTTCTGTGCTACCATTCCTGTTGTTGTGCTTTTCCCAAAAAAGGAGCCCTGCTTCTTTGTGAAGACTGATGCCAAAGGAATCATGATCATCCTGGGAATGGCAGGACATCTGCTCTTTCCAGAAGTCCATACCAGTGCATCGTGTACCCACACACTTTGCCTCAAAGCACCAGCTGCTCTGCTTGGCCACAAAAGCTGAAAGCTGAAGCCTTCCCTCCCCTCTCCAGAGCCACACCAAGGCAAGGCACTTTGTCTGCCACACCCTGCCCAACGGAGGACATGGGGCTGCCTGCCCTCACTTGTGCTCAGGGGTCAGACACATCAGCTGAACCCCAGCACTACAAAGCCACCCACTCCCTCTGGCTGCAGCAGCATCGTCCCTTTCACCTGCTCAGCAGCAAGGATAGCCCTGCATTTTACATGTGTCACTAGTGAGTGCACAGTACAAGACGGCAGCTCGACAAGTGGAGTCTCCTGACCTTGTCTCTGCTCCAGAAGGTGCAACTTCTCCCACCTGTGGACATGCATTTCTTATGGCAAGGCAGGTTGCAGGCTTGAGAAGGAAGGAATTCTTGCAAGCCTTTCAAAACATGTTCAAATGATAGGGTCTGGTCTTACTCGCTCCTGAGAAAGCCTGAGAAAGCCTGCATCACCTGTTCCTCAGCTCTCCCTGTACAACCAAGGGCACCAGGAGTTTGTACGATTTCTTAACCATATGTCAAGAAGTCACACTGAGAAATCACTGGATTCTGTGCGCTTTCTAAATCCACCTCTCCCATCTTCAGTTTCTGCTTCTTCCACCATGACAACTGACCCCGGTGGATTTTTTCCAGAGGCTTTTGTTTTGGACTCAAAAGACATTTTGTGCATAGTTTATCTAGACACCTTTTTTTAGATACGTGTCTTTTACAAGACCTTCTTTTTCACAGAGCACTCACATATGTATTGGGTAACAATCTAGTTCAAAATCCAGTAAATGAAAGCTGATGTTTAGACATAAATTCCATGAACATCAAATTTCAAAACTTGAAACTTGACAATTCAATAGAAGCTGCTACTTCAGTAAAGAAATGGTATTGATGAAAATCAGTCCTGTATTGGCAATGAAACAGATCACATTAGAAATTACCAACATCAATAACACCACAGGTTTAGAACACTGCCATGAAGTACTTTGGCCTTTCAAACAATTGTTGCCTAGGAGTGTAATCATTAAAACCAATAATCCAGTATCCACAGGAATACCAGATATGGTGGCATAGGTAACCTACAGTACTTCTGCTGCCCTCGGCATTTAACCTTATATTACAACTTTCGTTAAAAAAAAGTTCAGCCATATCATCATCAGACTGAATACTCCACAGCTGCAAAATACATCCGTGCTAGAGTTTTGTGCTCTGCTTTACCTGTAAAAGCCTTTAACAAGATGTAGGCTGCAACTGGCAAAGCAACGCAGGGAAGTCCCAAGAATTTGTGACCAATTTTTGCCCAAACCAAGTCCCAGAATTTTAATGTCCAATGCCTCTAGCCATCATTGATGGAGGCTATGATTTCACCCACCATGATTTCATTTATTAAAAAAAAATTATAGAAGTTTATACAAGAAACACCAGTTATTTAAACTGCTTAATACAACAATAGCAACAATCAATCCCCCTCTAAATCAAGGTGGGGGAGGATGTGTGCGTGTGTGATCTTTGTTCCTCTTTTATTGTCAGTTTTATAGCAATTAAAATATTTCAGAGTGTAATCTTTCTGGGTTTATTTCCATTCTTCTTCACAAGTCCTTCTGAAGGTAATTCAGCATTTGGACAGCCTGCCTTTCTCACTTGACTCAAAGTTTCCACTCAAGTTCCAGTTTTCTGCAAACTAATAGTCAGAAGATCTTTTAGGTGCACTAGAGAAGTACTTCTTTTTACTGCCATCCACCAACAAAATTGAGGTAGTGTCGCGACTTTTGTTAAAATCCTGAAATGTGCTTTTGACTGTCACAATCTCTAGAGAGAAAAAAATATTTTATCAGGGGATTAATAAGCAGTGAGTAGCTATTACAAGCTAAACTAATATGACTAACACTCAAACAGTAGCTGGGCAGAAATACTTTGGTCCTGATTAGAATTAATGTCTGTCAAAAAGCTCTTATACACAGCCAGCTATGCAGCAATCCAACACTGTAGTTGGATATCTCTGTAAGTACCTATGTTTGTACAGAAGGGGATAAGGAGCAGTCATAAAACTTGTCTTAGATGTGGGGATGGCAGTATCAGTCTGAGAAATAATTGGTGATGTGTATATGGTGGTAACATCTCAAATTACTGCTGCATTTTTTGCTCTGATTTTTCAACCCCAGCCAAAGCTAGCACATCAAACCACAAAGCTGTATCAGGTCAACTGTAGGATGTGGCCACAATATCAGTTTTAGTTATGTCAAACAATTTTTTGTGAGACTGCTTTATGATTCGAACCAGTAAGTTTACTGTCACAAAGTTAAAACAGCACTGTTATTTCAAATAGATAACTAAACCAATTTCATCTAAACTAGTAGAATTTCTGTGCCTATATATACCTAAATGCTTCATCTTATTCATACTTGAAACATTATGAATTTCTAAAAGTTGTCTACTAAAAATATTTTTAATTTTATAACACTGTATTCCTGACAACCATCAATTTTCATTATATATCATGTAGATTGGTAGTAACTTAAGAAGGCATGAAAAATGTGTGTGTGTGTACAATTAATTGTGCTGTGGTACCGTTCTGAAATGGCACCATGATTACTAGTATTTTATTAAGGTCTCCCAATACTCATTCCTCCTACAGTCTTTGGTTACATTTTCCAACACTCCAGGAAGAATGTTGTTTGATCATATGCTGTGTATCAGTATTTTGTACCCAGCTGGTCTAACAATTTGATGTACTAGCCATGAGGATTTTCAGAAATAGTAGCAGTACATAGATGAAACAGCAAATTTGCTTTTATTTGAGAGGTTTAGTGAAAGAGAACACTGCAATTTGTATCTTATTTTGAAAGGCGATTCTCATACTTGCAATTGCATTTTGTAATTTGAATGATGCCTACGAAATGGCTGAGTTTCTGAAACAATGATTATAGTATTCATGTGCATTGAGAATCACTTTTTTCAGGATTAAAATGTCTGTGCTTTGTAAATACTTACTTTGTATGGTGTGGATCACTGAATCTGTTAACTGTATTTGTTTTATTGAAGTCAATGCCAAGTCTCCTGTTCAAACAGAGAATATTTTATCCATAAGTCTATATGTACCCCCTCCCTCCCTAGTCAGATCTTTGTCAATTGGATGTTTATAGTAGTAGAAGTATTACTGAGTTCAATTCCATATATTCGTCTTCTTTAGTTCTCTCCCTCTGTGAATATTAAGGGTTTCACAATAGACTATTTGATTTGACTGTAATGTCTAGTTATGAGGTGAGATCACATTTTTTCTGTGTGTTTCTCTACCATGCTTTTTAACCGGCTGAAAAAGCATCTTGTCCAGGAGTTAAATCTTCTAGCTGGTGAAGCTGTCCTAGGGTATCTTGTTTGAAGTTCTCCTAGTCTGCAAGGATTGTAGGTTTGGGGTTTTTTTCCCTGAAGCAGACTGCTTGGAAGCTCAGAGTTCTGCAGAGCAGAAATATATGGGTTGTTCTACTGCATTTGTCCTAAATGAGCCCTGAACTCTTCTCAGTATTCATAAATACAGTTTTATGTGAACCAGATTTGGAGAAGGATTAAATGATGAAATACATATCATGGCATAATTTTCCATTTGATTTCTCAGCTTTGAGCAGGAAATGCCTTGCTCATGGAAGTCAGTGGGTCAAATTAAGTATCATTCAGTGAGCACAAGTCGTATGAGGAGCAGCTTACAGAACTGGGGTTGTTTAGCCTGGAGAAGAGGAGGCTCAGGGGAGACCTTATGGCTCTCTACAACTGCCTGACAAGAGGTCATAGGAAAGTGAGTGTCATTCTCTTTTCCCAAGTAACAAGGAAAAACAGGAAATGGCCTCAATCTTCACCAGAGGAGATTTAGACTGGATATTAGGAAAAATTTCTTCACTGAAAGGGTTGTCAAACATTGGAAGAGGCTGCCCAAGGGAAGTGGTCAAGTCCCCATCCCTGGGGGTATTTAAAAGACACGTAGATGTAGCACGTAAGGGACCTTGTTTAGTAGCGGACTTGGCATTGTTAGATTTATGCTTGGACTCAATGATCTTAAGGGTCTTTTCCACCCTAAATGATTCTATGATTTATATGGATGTAACCTGCTTAGAGGCAGGTCAGTTGATTCCTGATCCCACCCCACCCCACCCCCTCACCCGGATGGCTTCCAGGCAGCAGGTAAGCTGAGCTCCTGAGCAGGATATTTCCCATACAGAACCATCCAGACACTTCCCATGTGTATTGGGTTTACCTGGTGAGGTTTTAGTAGCAGGCAGGGTGGCTACAGGGGTGGCTTCTGTGAGCTGCCCCCATGTTGGACAGAGCCAGTTCCAGCCAGCTCCACGAAGGACCTGCTTCTGACCAAAGCTGAGCCCATCAGCAATGCTAGTGGTGCCTCCATGATAACATATTCAAGAAAGGGTACAAAACGCCCAATGCAGCAGCTGTGAAAGAGGAGCAAGAAAATGCGAGAGGAACAGCCCTGCAGACATCAGGGTCAGTGAAGAAGGAGGGGAAGAGATGGTCCAGGTGTTGGATGCGGGAATCTCGTGCTGGAGCAAGAGAAGAGCGTGAGGAGGAAGGAGCAGCAGGGATAGAACATTATGGACTGACTGCAACCCCCATTCCTAATCTCCCTGTGCGGCTTGGAGGGGATGAGGTAGTAGAGTTGGGAGTGAAGATGAGCCTTGGAAGAAGAGGGGTGTTTTTAGTTTTGTTTTGATTTCTCACTAGCCTACTGTGTTATTAATTGGCAATAAATTATATTAATTTCCCCAAGTTGATTCTGTTTTGCTTGTGATGATGGCAATTGTTGAGTGATCTCCCTGTCATTATCTCAACCCACAAGCTTTTCATCATATTTTCTCCCCCTGTTCTGTTGAGGAGGGGGAGTGAGAGAGTAGCTTTGTGGTCACCTGGCAGCCAGCCAAGGTCTATTGACTGGAATTAGGCCATGTAATTCTCTGCCCTGCATCCTGAGTCTCACGCTCTCTTGACTTCTGCATGTGGTATTGCTGAAAACCAAAATGAGTAACTCCTCTCCATTCATGGTGAATATATTTTCCCTAAGACTTTCATATCTTCTAACACCTTCAGGCAGGCCACTTCTTAAAAAAACAAGCATACAAAAACACACCAGCAGCAAAGAACCCCAAACAAAACCAACAGAAAGAACAATAAGCCCTTAAAGAAACCTTGGCAATTTTCTTACTATTCCTACGATCAGGAAGTGCCTCATTCAAAATCTCATTCATAATCTCTCTGCTGACTTCTGTGTTGTTGGATTAAGAACATACCTGGTTATTTTTTCTGCCTCTCCAACTTATAAAATGGGATGCTATTTAATTCTTGTCATTTTTTATCACTACCTCACCTTTGGCTTAAGAACCAGAAATAACTAAGAGAAGAGATAACCAGTAAAATTAGTGTATGTATTTGAAGAAAAAGAAAATCTTTCTGCACAGTACATCATCTACTAATGGATCTGGAATTACTTTTTTTATACTTTCTGATACATTTCAGAAAATTTGGGGTAAGGATAGCATAGCACATTAATTATGCTGCAAGCGTTTTCAGGCAGAGTATCTGTTTTGATTGCAGAGTGTAACAGGATTGGGTTCTGACATATATTCAGGTGTCCTACAGACTTGCTTGTGTATCACATCAAATCAGTCTTAATACTGTAAACTTTTTCTGTAGTACATTCCATAGTGGCTCTACTCAGACAATTGCACATTAGGTAAATGGCTTTTTTCCATTTCTTCAACCTACAAAAACAATTTACATTTGGGAAATACAAGAGCAATCTCCTTTTTAGTTAATGGACAATAGTATGAGGTATAAAAACAAGGTAGCATGTCAATTGAAGCCTTAAATTCTCTGAGATCTAACGGAAATATGAAAAGAAAAACAACCGTTTCATACTTCAGCCTTTGACTCCTTATAATTCAGCTTCCTTCCTTGCTTGGGTATCCACATTTTTCCTCTGAGAACATTAAAAAAAAAGAACTGAAGTTAGAATACACCAGTGAATCATAGTATATATGGAGAAGGGAGATGAGTTTAATTTGCACAGGAAACACAGGAAATTTAATTACATAGCAGTGAACTATGTATTGATACTTTTCATTCTTTCCTGGCTATCAAGACTTTGTCTTTTTTTTGTCAGTGCACAGGTTAGACTAGCTCTGGGGTTATATAGGGGCTTGTGGTAGAAGGTGAATTATGTGAAACAGAAGCTACATCAGGGAAATGCAAAAAAGTAAACACGACTCTTGCGGTTACAAGAGTTGAATTCTGGGCTCCTTGTTCTAGCCTGAGTATCCTCCTCCATCCTCCAGGTCTTTGCCCGTTCTTCTCTCCCTGGGGCTGCCTTTCTGCAGATCAGCTGTCTCAGTCTGATGTCTCCTGTCCCACCAGTTAGCAGGCAGCTTGACAGGCCTCCTTGAGGCTGACGTCTGGCCTATGCGCTCTGTGTCATGAACACCGCAGTCTTGCCCTCCATGTCCCTGGGTCAGCAGGTGTGGCCATGCCCGTACGCGAGGGCCACTGCAACTCCAGACCTGATTCACAGCAGCTGTCAGACTACTGCCTACTTATCTCTCTGTTTCATACATCAAAACTTTTTTCTCCTGCCAGCTGCACCCAGGGAGGCAGGAACTTTGAAACTCCTTCTGCTGGGGAAAGCCCTCTGGCATTTCCAACAGACAATGCCTTTCTGTCCAAGCAGACTATTTGCTCTGTTTGTCCTTTTCCCTCTTAGCAAAATGCATCTACATACTAAACCGATTCAGCTCACGTTGTGAAAAAAGGTAGCTGTTAGTACAGCAAAGTAGATGCTGGATGGCTTCTCATTCTTACCTGGTTATTACTAGCAAAGGCTGAAACTAAAGTGTTTGTAAGAGCTGTGGACATGCTCTCTTAGGGAACCATGAGATTATCTTCTTTCCAGACTGATACCTGCTTACATTGCTTAAATCCCAGTAAAGAAAAATCAGATGAGAAAGACAAGTCTACCTAAATCTTTTTAGACTTGACTTTTTACTGAAGATAAAAAGAATGTATGTAAATTCCATCTGACTTTATAAACAAAGTACTATGAACATTTTCAGTACTTAAAGGGGGCCTATAGGAAAGATGGGGAAAATCTTTTTAGTAGGGCCAGCTGTGACAAGACAAGGGGGAATGGTTTTAAACTAAAATTGGGTAGGTTTAGACTAGATCTAAGGAAGAAATTCTTTACAATGAGGGTGGTGAAACCCTGGAACGGGTTGCCCAGAGAGGTGGTGGAGGCCTCATCCCTGGAAACATTCAAGGCCAGGTTGGACGGGGCTCTGAGCAACCTGATCTGGTTAGCGGTGTCCCTGCTCACTGCAGGGGGGTTGGGCTAGATGACCTCTAGGGGTCCCTTCCAACCCAAAACATTCTGTGATTCTATGATTCTATGATTTTTCACCAGTCAGAATTAGCTGCATGCACTCACAGTAAATTCAAGCCTAAGTAAGTTAAACTGGTATTAGAATGACTTTAAAATTATTTTCATACCTCAGAAAAATCTAAAGAAAAATAGTACTCCAAGCCATTTACATGTTTGTTTCAATTTAATCATCTTTCCCCCTAGATCTGTGGATGGTCACAAGTGCATTGCCCAAGCAGCTTGCAAATACACTTTAAATAAGAACCTTGTCAGTAGATCTGCAGAAACTGGTTACCTGATAACCTAAGAAAGGGAATGCTCTTCCTCCAGGCTAACTCCCACCCCACCCTGCCCCAGTTTTCCCCCATCAAACTCTTTGGTCCTGTGATCCATGTGCATTCACAGACTTTACTGGAAGGTCCTGAGACTGCAATGGTAATGCCTACCTACTCAGCAGCATAAATAAATGTCAGAGGAGTGGGTTAAGAAACAGATGCTGAACTCTGTTTCAGGGTGGACCCTTACATGACAGTCGTATGAGTGTAGCATCTTTCTACATGAATATTCCTACTTATTCCCAGGGAACTACTTGGGCAGTCTCTCACTTTTCAGTGTGAGTAACAGTATGGGAATTTAGTGAATAGAGATGTTTAATGCAGGAGTACACAGGCTTTCCCCCCAGGTCCATTATTAGCCATCTACTTTATTTCTTCCAGAGCCAGTTAGAAGGAAACCGTTCGTTGTGTAAGACCGATTTTATTAACTCTAACATAGCTGTTGACAAACAAATGGAGATTAAATAATGCCTCTGCACTGTGCCTTAGGTCCCACATAGATCACAAATAGATTTAGAAGTTAAGGGGAAAAAGCTCCTTTAAAAAATCAAATATTATCCCAGCATTGTCTGCACACTACACGACTGACTGATTTAGCTTGAAATGACAGCCAGAAGACTCCTAATTTAACAGCTTAAGTAGGACTGGATTTGGGGCCACAAAATTCAGCAATCCCACTCATCTCTGGAGGAAACTGTAAAAACAAAAAAACTGATTTTTTTTTTAAATTGAATTAATATAAATGAATTTTTGGGTTTGTTTTCTAGCCACCACATGAAATCTGGGGAACTGGGGATAAGTTTTGTAAAACTTTACTAATGAGATAGCACCTCATTTCATCTATAGCACTACTTAAATCACCAAGTCAAATTTAAATACCCGTATTTCCTTGGTATGTGGGTAACATTCAATTCCATTTGTTTCAAGAGATGCATCAGACCAGTTTATTACACAGCACTTACTGAAAAGTACTTCAGAACTAACATTTCATAAGAGACAGGTATATACAGCTTGTAAGATGAGAAAACTATATACAGAAAGAGCAAGTGAACAGTTTTGGCATGTTTTTTAAAAAAAACCGTGCATTTATGCTCAAGTCTGATAGAAAAGACACCCTCCCCCCTTTCATTACTTGTAGAAAGCATTTTATGCTTAAGCAACAGCATATTACATTGTATCTGTGTAAACATAAGCACTAAGATTTTGATACTTTGGAGTTTTACAGAAACGCTGGTTAAAATGTGGACCAGATGAACTACCAGAAAAAGAAAGGGAAGTGACATAAAATTTTTCAAGGCTGTCAAGTAGTAAAAGTTTTTACCGCAGGATAAATGTCACTGAGAACGTAATTAAGTATCCTAAGAAAAGGTTCTGAATCAATCTTCTGAAACGCAAACTTAAAAAACAACCATCAACACAACCTCAGATAGGTGATATGGAGTTAAAGTAGCAATTATAGTTTGTGATGTGCATGCAGATACAAGCCAATTAATTACTTTAGGTCTTAGTATCTTGACTGTAGCAGACATTTGAATTTAATAAAGCAATTGAGTTGCTAGGCAAGTCAGATGATAGTTATCTTCGGTACTTACAGTCCTTAAATACCAGGGCAGGGTCTCTGTGAAGAAGAACTTGGGCAATTACAAGTTGCAAAGACTCCAAAGTTCTACCCATCTCTGGCCTGCTTTTCCAGAAAGCATCCACAAACTGTCCTCATACTTGAATTAGTCGAGTCCTGTATTGAATTTTTGCAGTTCATTGGTGAACTGGATTCCTAAAGAACCTCCCCACATCTGCCAGACACTGCCTCTAACTCCAAGATCCTGGATTGCTTATCTTTGCTGTATGATGAGCTAATGAACTGAAAAGGCAGATGGACAGCCTTGTTCCTATTGCTTCTTTTTCTTACACACACCCACCTACAGGCTAGAGAGAAAGAGTGAAAGAGTTGTTTCATCAGGATATTGATGATGTGCTGAAGCAAAGATCATTTCGGTTTCTGCCGAATAAACAGAGACTCTCAAATTCTAGGGAGAGACTGAAAATACAAGGGAAGAAGACGTGAAGTTGTTCCAAACTCATCACCATGAAAGTAGCATGTGGACTCTTGTTCAAAAAGTGAATTAACTATAAAGTATGCTTTTCTTTCTCTTTCAATTATGTAACAGGAACACAACTTCTATATTAGTGGCAAGTGGAAAATTAAAAAGAAAGCAAAATTAAACTTGTGATGTATTAGGTTAACCCAATTTGAAATCTATTTTCCTGGAATGTAGTTTCCAAATCCATGTACAGTAAGTGTACTAAAATGCCAGTGAATTAAACTATTTACATATAAGAGCACAGGACCTGTGGGCTGTTCAGGGGTCTGAAGAGGCACTCCAATCAAAAGACAGACACAGACATGCTGGCAAATGTACTGCTGTTACACAGGTGTAATTTTTCCTTCGGACAGGAGGGCTGTTTGTAGCAGGCATAAGCTACGTCAGCTAGTTACTTTGCTGGTACAGAATACTTTTACATCAGTTCCAGTAGTCTTCTTGACTTGGAAAATAATTCAAAAGTAAATATGTGTTCCTTAGTTACTGCACAGTATTTTCTTCCACGTTCCCAATTTTTTAGGATTCAGCAGCGGAAAATTGCTACACAACCTTGTACCTGTATAATTTAAAAGTTTTAACAAATACTGTTGCATATATCGAGTTGTCCTGGTTTCGGCTGGGACAGAGTTAATTTTCTTCATAGTAGCTGGCATAGTGCTGTGTTTTGGATTTAGTACCAGAAGAATGTTGATAACACACTGATGTTTTAGTTGTTGCCAAGTAGTGCTCAGACTACTCAAGAACTTTTTCAGCTTCCCATGCTCTGCCAGGTGCATGGGAAGCTGGGAGGGGGCACAGCCAGGACAGCTGACCCAAACTGACCAAAGGGCTATTCCATACCATATGACATCATGCTCAGTATATAAACTGGGTGAAGAAGGAGGAAGGGGGGAACGTTTGGAGTGATGGCGTTTGTCTTCCCAAGTAACCGTTATGCGTGATGGAGCCCTGCTTTCCTGGAGATGGCCGAACACCTGCCTGCTGATGGGAAGCAGTGAATGAATTCCTTGGTTTGCTTTGCTTGCACGCATGCACGGCTTTTGCTTTCCCTATCAAACTGTCTTTATCTCAACCCATGAGTTTTCTCACTTTTATACTTCTGATTCTCTCCTCCATCCCACTGCGGGGGGAGTGAGTGAGCGGCTGCGTGGTGCTTAGTTGCCATCCCAAGTTAAACCACGAAACAATCAATCATACAATCACAGAATTGTTTAGGTTGGAAAAGACCTTTAAGATCATCAAGTCCAACCGTTAACCTAACCCTGCCATCCCACCACTACTCCATGTCCCTAAGCACCCCATCTACCCACCTTTTAATACACCTCCAGGGATGCTGACTCGACCACTTCCCTGGGCAGTCTGTTCCAATGCTTAACAAACCTCTTCGTGAAAAAATTTTTCCTGATGTGCTATTTAAACCTCCCATGGAGCAACTTGAGGCCATTTCCTCTTGTCCTATCACCCGTTACCTGGGAGAAGAGACCAACCCCCACCTCACTACAGCCTCCTGTCAGGCAGTTGTAGAGGGCGATCAGGTCTCCCCTCAGCCTCCTCTTCTCCAGGCTAAACAACCCCAGTTCCCGCAGCCACTCCTCATAACACTTGCGCTCCAGCCCCCTCACAAGCTTTGTTGCCCTTCTCTGGACACGTTCCAGCAACGCAACGTCTTTCCTGTAGTGAGGGGCCCAAAACTGAACACAGGATTCAAGGTGCAGCCTCACCAATGACAAGTACAGGGGAATGGTGACTCCCCTACTCCTGCTGGCCACACTATTCCCAATACAAGCCAGGATGCCATGGGCTCTCTTGGCCACCTGGGCACACTACTGGCTCATATTCAGTTGGCTGTTAATCAATACTCCCAGGTCCTTTTCTGTCAAGCAGCTTTCCAGCCACTCTTCCCTGGGCCTGTAGCATTGCATGGGGTTGTTGTGACCCAAGTGCAGGACATGGCACTTGGCCTTGTTGAACCTCATACCATTGGCCTCAGCCCGTCGATCCAGCATAGCACTATTGTCTTACTTTCTTCATTTTCCTAACTTAATTCTAAATACTTTGTTTCATATTGTTGACATTCAAGTGAGTGAGTACTCTGAAGTCCCTTTGATGTGTAAATTTCATTGTGACCCTTGATGACTTTCATATTTCAGGAATTCTGCTGCTTTGGAAAAAAACAGGTTTAATGAAGATATATTAAGCTGTAACTTCGAGGATTAGTTCATCCCTCACTAACTCCATACTCAGAAAAGTCTCATCTGGCAGAGTAAATGAAACTTGTATCTTACAGCCATCCATTAGAATACCTTTAAAATAGTTAATGGATGTTTTAAAGGAACCTTCTGAAAATAAATAGCAAAGATTTCCATCATCCTTTCTTCTCTCATGGTGCTTAATCAAACAGACAGCCTTTGTATATTTTTGGAACCAATTACCAAGACAGACTTAAAGTTGCACACCAGTAAGAACTCATTCCCTTTGAGAAGTCCTAAATTAGAAGCCAAAAAATGCATGCACATTTTAGCCAAAGAACGGTAACTGAGATCTTGTCACTTGAACCAGTCTCTTAACAGAGAAAAGCCTAGAAACATAAAAAAAAATTTTTCCCCTTAATGTTTAAAATGGAAATGCAATTAAATTCACTTTTCTACTCCTGCTAAAATCAGCTCTAGCTGTATCAGGAAACAGGCCTACATACCTTCATTGCAATCACTTATGTGTTAAGATTTAATCAGACTTCCTCACTTCTGTCAAAATACTTTCATGCAGCTGTGATGCTATGTGGAACACTTTGTGATGCTACAAGCAACACTTACCTACTGCATCTATTTTATTTAAGACCATGCACAGCTGCTGGCTGAGACTAGTTTTTACATTGTTCCAGAGAGAAGACAAGAACTTTGAGAGCAAGAGAGTGCTGCAAGGCAGAACAGAGGCCGCGATTCTTCCACAGGCTAAAACCTGAATAACGTACTCAGGCATATCAGGTACATAGGGCAAAGAACAGATAGTATCAGACATGCAAGCAAAAAAACACAGGTCAAAGCCCAAGTCCCTAATTTCTTTTACTAAGGCAAGTAAAAGATTTAAGATTTTCCAAATTACAGATTGGTAATTTAGATTCTAACAAGTTGTCCTTCCCAAGAAGGGCTCCACCTCACATCTTAAGCACAGATACAGTGGGTAGAAGGTTAAAAAAAAAAGAAAAGTTTAAACTGCTCTGTCTTGCTTCAGTTTTCATAAATGCTTCTCTCCTTATTATGTGTTCATAAACACAATTTCATTACTAGAAATATCTTGCTTAAATTAAAAATAAAAATTAAGATACTTGTCCTTCTTCTAGGTCTTCAGACCCCAAACATATAACACAGTAAAAGTCATGGTAGTATTACTGAAAAGAGAACTTTCAGAATCCTCATCACTTTATGTAAGTTAATAGATATTAAAAAATTGCATTTATTGGTAACTGTGCAGGCACATTAAAAACTTGTGTGCTTGACAAGGCTGTACAACATTTATGTATTCTTCTGGGCAAGATTTACATGCAAGATTTTGGAGTGAAGGAAAAAGTAAGAATTGCTGGCTTCAAAGAATGCATATTCATCATATGGATTGCTCATGTTCGTACAGGTACAAAAGAATTCTTAGAGTACTAACTGCTATCAAGTTCGTATTTGTGATTTTTAATGAAATCAAAAAAGTACCCGTTTATAACATAGCGCAGCATTTTAAATTTAAATTTCATGTCATTGCAAAAATTGGTTTTAAAAATTCCTTTCCTTTCCTCTTAAGAGGAATCCTCTGCACAACAGAAGATACTTAATCTAAACAAACACAGTAGAATAGATTTACCAGATATTATTGGAAATTACTATAGATAAATGATCTTAGTCAGTACTACTGATTTAATTACAGTCAACGGTTTTAACCAGAAACAAAAACCAAAATCCCCCAATCAAGATCACAGAACCAGAATGAGGTTTATCAATTTCCAGAAAAACATTTGGTTGTATAGAAGAGATTGCTCTGTTATGTCTCTCAACTGTATACATTATGGGTTTTCTCATATTCTATGGGAGCTTTAATAAATTATCCCCAGAAACTAGCTGCATCCAAGCTTGACTTAATGTTGTGCATATTTTCTCGATACTGTTTCGTATAAATATTTGCCTCTCCTTTTTGCAGCCGTTGCCTCAGAGCAGACTTTTGAGATTTGGTCAGTTGACGTTTTACCTTCTGTTTCACCAGTTCCTACAAATAAACAAACAATTCAGTACCAGAACTTTTTGAAGATCATATAGTACTAAGACATTGCACAACAGCAGTGTATTTTCAGTACCAACATGGAAGAACGTAAGACCTCTGTACATCAAGAAGTTAGTGATCTGCACAACAGTTAACACGAGTAAGCCCAGGTCTGTGCTGTTTTGCACTAAGCTGCATGTACAGGGTTGTCTTCATGCCTGTGTTGTGCTGCACAAATCCGCTGGCAGCTCCTGCATAGCAGTGACAATTAGGCCTCCTTTGTGGCCCTGCCTTTATCTAAAAGTGCAGCAAGAAATTCTCATGTGAACATGAGTTCACCCTGACTGTAAAAATTATGAACAGAGTTGTTTCCTACTTTTTTAGCACCTTGTTTTTTCTAAAGTTTGGATTACAAAGATCTGAGTATGATTCTAATGGAAAATAACAACTCTTTACAAGTGTGGCTAAAAAAGAGGGGCAGTCAGGAGTGATTTACAATTCCTCCTCCATTTTTCCCCTCTTGTGAGGCACTCTCCTTCTCATCTGTTATTTACACCTGTGTATTCTGAGTTCTGCTCTCCATTATGATGTCAATAGCTAATCATAATAAAAACTAAGCCATGATTTAGCAGACTGTGGCAGCAATTTTGTCATTTGGAAAATGATCCCAGCTCAAGCTGCTGCACTGACATTGAGTGCATACTTGCATATCTTGTCTTGGAAGAAAAAGAAAAATCAAATTATTTTCATCTTTCTAACATGTAATAATAATGGAATCATACTTTGTTGGAAATACCACAGGAGTGTCTTATTATTATTCCAATTAATAAAGCATTAAAAAATATAATATCAAGGAGTAAGTCTGCCCTTAATAGAAGATCTGCTGCTGTCCAAATAACTGGAAAAAAATAAAAATATCCATCTAACTACATTTCCTTTAAACATACCCCAATTTCAGTTGCCTTGTTGTGCTTTGATTGTACTATCAACTCGGTCTCACTGTAGCATATGAAGTAGTAAGTTGGTAGAGAGTAAATCAGGAACCAGAAAGCACAATTTTGGCAAGTTATGCTCTTTAAGAATTGCTGTGATTAATACAACTAAAGTAACAAAATACAAGGTAGTCAATGCATCCAGTTACTCAATCCTGATTTCACCAGGAACGCTGTAATAATTAGGGAGCCACCTGAACAGCAGTTTCCTAAGTTATGCTGCATCCAGTCTGAGTGCTGAAATGTGGATAAAAACCAGTTACATGTGATGTATCCTTCCTTCCTTGGGTAGGACTCAGTATTTAACCATGAGCTTTTTGGAAATAAAAACAAGATTCTCTTTAAAAATATTCCTGAAGAAAAAATGATCAGAACTAACAAAAACTGTTGCACTGATGTTTTCCTTTTGCCAACAAAGCATCTGTCATTCTGTGTTTTCTATAAGCAGAACACTGAAAAGAGGGCTTCTCTACTTCTGGTCCAGGACAGATGACTTCCTTCACAGTTTATACAAAACCTGCTACAAGAAATTTTGCAAGATGGATACCAGAAGTCTTTGAAATGTAATCATAATATAAATTCACCACGTCCTATTGTCCAACCACAGCACATGGTGGAGAGACTCACTAGTCTTTCATCATTGTAACCTAAATGTAAGCAAATACTGAGAAATGCTTCAGAGTCAACAAATTTTTGATCATTCACATTATTTCCTCTAATTAAATTACATCAGTGCATATAAAGATTTGTGCAAGCACAGAAAGATACCTTACTTCATGTGGAATAGCTCATTTTTCAAAATTCATGATGCTTTCTCTTTTTGGCAGTCTCCAAGTTATGACTACACCTACTGCTATTACTGACATTGTTTATATATGCCTATATGAATTTGTATGATTAATTTTAAAAACTGCTTATGTTTTCATAGGTCTTCTCCACTGAACAGAAAGCAAGCTGCATGAACAATAGATAAATGCTAGCAGCAGTAATACACATCAGCTGTAAGCAGCCCAGAGGACCTTTTGTAAATATTTTTTTTGTGTTCCAGATAGCTCATTATACATACAGTTTCTTTAGCTCTAACACTCAAAATAAGATTCATCAATGGGCAGAAACGTTATTTTTACTCAGCATAAAAACATGTAAGCGAAAACATTATACAAGGTAAATTGGTGCAGGGAAAAGCTTTTTATGTTGAAAGCTTTTCTGCTGAAGTGCTTTTATCTTTCATTTAGAGCAAAAAATTAGATACTTTTAACATGTTTTATGTGTCTGCCTACAGAATAAACATACATCCACTCAATACTTGAGAAGGTTCCTATAGCTATGTAACGACCACTACTACAGCCAAGTGGTGTACAGGAGTACAGTTTCAAGTAATTTCCTTTACTTAGTAGCTAAGTCCTTAGGACTTGGTAGCACTAATTTTTTTTTTTTTTTTTTTTTTAAATTCTGCCCTCTTAAAATAGCAAACCCAAAACAAAAAAAAAAGAAAAAAACAAAGAAAGAAAAAAAAAAAAGATTGCATGGACCAGAAGCTAGGGAATTCCTGGCAGGTCATCCTGGCTTTTGTTTACTTCCTCTCATAGTTTTAACCTAATCCTTCGTCTCCTTAAGAAGATACAATACCATCCCCTGGAATAAGAACTGTGATGATGAAGATCAAAGTTGTTTTTTTTCCTTGCATGAAGTCCTGTAAAAAATGTCTTAGGCAAGATGCAAACATGCTGTTCCTTAACAACTATTTACACATGTAACTTTACTGGTTACTAGTGTACCTTAAAATATTTAACTTAAAGAAAAAATCCAAACATGAAAGAGTATAAAGCAGCCAACTATTCTATGAATATTATAGCCACCTTGTGTAAATCAAGGCCACTTTGCAGAATAACACATCACTTAATAGGACAGCAGCAAAGCCTTTGTTAGAAAGGTACTGAAGCAGCAAGGAGCAGACTGAAGAGACTGTAAATGAGGAAGATCAAATCTAACAAAAAAAAAAAAAAAAAAAAAAAAAAATCAGTCTTGCCAGCACTAGAGGTTTCAGATATAGTGTTTCTAGGACTAATGCTCTAATTAGGCAACAGAAATGCTTTGAAAAGACACAACTTGAAAAATTACATATTTACTTTTGGTACATGTTGTGAAAGAGCTGAAACTACACTAACATGTTCCCCAAACTAGATTTTTCAGAGCTTCTGCTGCTAACTGCAAATGAGACTGAACATGGGAACCCATATTTACAATGGCAAGCGTGTAGTCTGACTCAATTGAAAAAATACCTCATGGATCAGCTGTCAGCCTAAAGAAATTTCTTCCTGTTTTGTAGAAGAATACTTTATAATTAATAAAGAACACTGGACTTTCTTCCCTTTAAAATTAAAATGCACTTTCAAAACCGTGAAAGAGGTAGCCATACTGACTGGTGTATAGTCTGGGGTTGAAGAGAAAGATGTTAAATTCTGCTGTAAAATGTTCTGGTTTACATAATGCAGAAAGTCAAACACATTCCTATTGCCAAAGAAATCACTACTGAAGCGAATTCATATGAATGCTTCACAGAAGAGTGAAGAAATCTCTAGGAAGCCAGGTGAAAAAGGCCAAATTATATCTTGACTCAAGCATCTACTTTTAGAATAAAAAAATATTAATTGTGGCTAGCAACAGAAATGAATGTACTGATTATATGTTAATGCATTGACACACACTAGCCTGTTATTGGCTAAGTAAGAGTTGTTAATGCTGATGTAGAGCTTTGGTGAAAGAGATGGACATCATTCCCTGGTAAACAATTACAAAATATCAGTCCTATTTTTCTGTGGGCATGGAAACTCAAACCAGTGAGGGATCAGCCTTTTTAAAAGATAATTAATGCTAAGTAACATAATTTTTACAAATATGTACTAACAGCTATGTGCAATTTAACATGATATGAGAGTAAACTAGATAACAACATAGTAACAGTAATATTTACCGCTGGAATGGTTGAACAGCTCCCAACACTTCTGGCTGATGTGGTACTTGTAGTCCTTGTTCTGTGCTCAGCAATATGAACGACGCTCTCTTCGTTTCTGAAATACACAAATCATTGTTTTATTCCACTAGCAAGACAAACATCCTTTGCCTCTATGAGCATCGTGTTTTAGTCTTAACTTTTTGAGATATAACCTAAAAAATCCCAAGAGAACATGCAAGCACTACAGAACATCTAAATTTCAAATATTAACACTAGTTGTTCAAAACAGGCATTTTATGAAAGGAAGAATTTGTTGCACAATAGCCACATGTATACCAAGCACATGAAAAGTTTCAGAGCACTTAAAAAATGTTTCAGATCCTGCACAATGTCTTGACAAGTCATTTCACTAAAAAGCAACAGCAGATCATGGGGTGTATGAGCTTGGTATATGCATCCAGGTACATGGCTAGCAAACTCAGTATTTCATGTGCAAGGGGCTAGCCTGAAGGTCAGCAGAAATTTCTATGTCAGAAAAGGAATTAGAACAACACACAGTACAATATATTTGAATAATACATTCCAAGGAGCTTGTTCTTGCTAACTTCACCTGACTGAGCAGCAGAATAATTTGAGAATAATTGGAATAATTTGTCTTTGAGACAGAGCATTCAAATTATGAACTTATTCATAAATTATTCAGAAAAAATATTTTAATGTCAAGAACTCTTTCACTACCAATATTAACTGAAATAAAGAAAAAGGGAAAAAAAATCGACCATAGAAAACAGGGTCTGCGAATTAAATCCAAGACTTGCTCCCTCATTAGATACTACTACACAGCTGACAACTGATCTGTCACACATTACATATGAAACATTACGTGTGCAGTACCAATCAACAAGTTACCTATCATGAGACCAATAGGAAAGATATTCACTGCAATGTTTTAAAAATAAATTTGATTTTTAGTCTTCAATTTAAACCAGGGTAACTAAAGAGTAATCCTTTTTGAGCTGCTTGAAAGATTTACATTTATTAGGGGGAAGGGAGGAACCATATTCCTAGACAGAAAATATGAGTCTTTACCTGTAATGTCTAAATTTCTCATTTGAAGTTGACAAGTCAACCAGATCAGGGCATTTGTCACCATCCTCCTTATCATTACAACACACTCCTTGACTCGTCTGATTTTCGACTTCAGCAGCATTTTCAGTTCCACTTCTGCCCTCAGAAAAAGCAATTGCAGAATTCTCTGCATCTTCACCAGACTTCCAAAGCATAGCTTGCCCTTCAACTTTTTCTAAGGCTGAACTCAACTTTGACATATTCAGCCTTTGTGTATTTTCACTACTTTCAGTTGTATCAGCCTCTTCTTTGTTATACATAAAGTCATCAGAAGTTCTGCTTTCAGAGAAATCAGCCACTTCATCCATGAAGTCTGCATTGTCTTCTTCATCCGTGCTGAAGAAGTTTATCTTATTCTCAGCATCTTCTACAAATTCTGATACCTCTGTTGTATTATTATCCTCATCAGAACCTGGTGGGTAAAGCAGATCACCATCTTCCTGCATTTCTTTTGTATAGCCACTGGCAGCAATCTCTCTATCGAGAGAACACTCTCTCCTGTGAAAGAAGTAAAAGTATGTTTTCTTCTAATACGCTAAACCGTCGAGCTACTAATATGCTATGTTTCAGAATAAAAATACCAATCAAGCTAGTCTATAATTACTCATACGATTAACAAAGAGGATACACTCTGTTGAAACACATAGAACACCACACTATAGTGCTTAGCTTTTGGTAAAGTATTAATACAATGTGACCTGGGAGAAGGAAACTTCTACATAAGGTGATTCCATCTCCATAGCCAGCATTTATTTATTTATAGGAAATTGTTTTATTTTAGTATGAATATAAGTTCGCTTCAAGTTCAAATTATGTTTAAGAAAACAGAAGAATAAAGGATATGCTGACACACAGAGACTGATTCAAGTGTGGTACCCCTTTGGAAAAGCACTCAGAATGAAATAAAACCCTTCTCATTGCTTCAGTCTTAAAATAAATGAAAAATTACTTTACTTTTCAAAAGGGACAAGAGACATTAGGAAGAAAACTTTGAACATAGTAATGTTTGCAGAAGCAGTCACCGTGTTTACTAGCATTTTAAAAATAAATTTAAAATTGAAACCCAAATTAATCCTCAATGTACTAGAACTGTTAAATAGGCTTTGAGAAATGAGAGAAACTGATTCTGCATCACTGTTAACATTTCCTAGATATTTACCATTTGGATCAAGCTTCTGAATTGATCTCTCTTCCCTAGCTGCAAGAGGAAAGGCAAAGGAGGCAGCAGCAGATTTTAAAGCACATGTCCACTTTTGGAAAGCAGTTCAATAACTTTGGTTGAAGAAAACAGTAAGAATGACAAAAATGTAATTTAAAATTCCATAGTTGGGCTTTTTGTTTTCTTTTTCTTACAAGCATCTCTCACAGGCACCCATTTTTCTCACAAAGCCAACACAAATACCATAAATAAGAGAATTCAAGTTCATCTGGCAATTTCTACCTGATGTCTTTGAATGCTGGGAAGAGCTCACTCTCGTAGTTGAAGCGTTTCTTAAAGAACTCCTTAATACAGTTAACATCTCTGTCAAAGTACCTGTAAAAAATACAGAATTGTACAAATACAAAATCAAAGTAATGAAGTCTAGTGCAGTGACAAACATTCACCCTACATTTCTTGTCTTTTACTGATTTTATTTGAAAATTACTTCTGTTAGTGATCGCAAGACAAAAGGCTGGGGAGACAAACTACATACAAACTACGAACAACATAATTCTCTCTGAGAATCAACTGATTATGTATTTATCCTAAAGAGACATTTCTACTCATTCATAAATCGAACTACATTTGGAATGTTATTTGTGCTGCGTGACAATGGCAGAGAAAGAATCAGAAAGAGGCTTATAGAAACAAGTCGTGGTTCGCTATTTGCTGTCATCAGCACTTGTCAGACTTCCTTTGAAAACATCTTCAAATTTGAACCTACCATTCAGCATTTGGATGTGATGTTGATATCATCTGAGGGAAATCAATCATAGTGACATGGTCATCATTATCCAATATGAGATTAAATTCATTGAAATCCCCATGAATCAAACCATGATTGGCAAGATTTACGATTAGATCCATTAATTCACTGTAGACAGCGGCAGGATCTTCCATGTGGTGCACCTGGCACCTGAAAAGTTAAATAAAATATTCTGAACATTGAAAGACTTTATTTAAAATACAGACAAAGTTATGAAGTATATGAAATACATCTGACAGAATAACAGGGTGACTCAAGCTAAAAGGGCCCTCAGGTCTCCAGTCTAATACCCTCCTCAAAGCCGAGTCAACTCTGAGATCAGACCAGATTGCTCAGTGCTTTGTCTAGTTGAGGCTTGAAAAATTCCAGGGATGGAGAGAGACTGCGCAACCTCCCCAAACACCCTGTATCACCGCCTCACTGCCCTCAATGGGAGAAAATTTCTCCTTATATCCCAGCTAAATGTCATTTCAACTGACGCTCATTGTCTCCCATCAGGGACCATTGTCATAATGCATTATTTGATTAATGGATCCATAAATTTTTAAGTGTCTCCTGTTTTAGGTAATTTTATGGTCTCAGTAGGAACTAGGTCTTCCTGTATTCAAACTAAAATGCCCCATGACATTTTCTTTTACAAGCATGTATTTTCTACACTAAGTTAGGGGGGGGAAAAAAGAAGAAAAAAGCTTAAAAGCATTTCTGAATGTATACCTGAGAAAGTGAAGTACCTGAAGTGGCAAAACACAAATCTACTTCTCTTTAGAAAGAAACCAAGTAAAAAGGCAGTTATCTTATTGTACCATGAACTCTCAAGAAGCGGTCAGCGTTTACAGTTAGCCTGTGAAGTATTTTGGTCCAAATGCAGCACTATAGTATTATGAGAAAAGATCGATTGTACAATGAAAAGTATGAACAACAGAAGCCTAGCAGCTGTGTAACAGGTTCCTGTTGAACACTTGTACCAAAATTAAATTGGTAACATTTCTCATAAGCACAGGTCTGTATCATAAAATATTCCATTTGCTCTTTGAATTTGGAAGTCATGTTAACTGGTGTCTTCTGAGATAAGAATCTCAGCTCCCGGGAACCAGGGGGAAGGGCTGGAGCAAAGATGTACCCTCGGTGGAAGAGCATCAGTTCAGGGAATACTAATGCAAACTGGACAAACATTAAGTCCATGGACTCTGACGGGATGTACCCCTAAGTGCTGAGGAAGCTTGGACAGTGCCATTCCAAGGACAGTCTTTATAATTACTGATCAATAATGGTGACTGGGAGAACTACCTGGAGACTGGTCACTCCCATCTTCAAGGACAAGAAGGAGGACCCAGAGAACTACAGGCTGGTAAACATCACCTTGAGCCCTGGGGAAGGTGACGGGAGCTGGTAATCCTGGAAACCACTGTTAGGTACATTAGGGACAAGAAAATCATCAACAGTAGTCAACTTCACCATGGGGAAGTCATGCTTGACCAACTTGACAACCTGTGATGAAGTGACTGGCCTGCTAGATGGGAGGACAGCAGTGGATATTGTCTACCTGGACTTCAGTAAGGCTTTCACGCTGTCTCCAATGGGATCCTCATAGAGGTGTTGAGGTACAGTCTCAAGGAGCAGACAGTGAGGTAGATTGAAAACTGCCCGAATGGCTGGGCACAAAGTCTAGCTGGAGGTCAGTGGCTAGCAGCATACCCCACCAGTCAAAAAGTAGTTCCAGCCCTGTTTAACACCTTCATTATGAGCTAGATGGGGCAGAGTTTGCAGACAACACCAAACTGGGAGTGGCTGATATGCCAGAGGGCATGCTGTCACCCAGAGGGACATCAACAGGCTGGAGAAATGGGCCAGCATGAACTTCATGAAGTTCAATGAGCAGTGAAAAGTCCTGCACCTGGCAGGGAACAACTTCATGCCCCAGTACACGCTGGGTGTCACCCAGGCGGGAAGTAACTTGGCAGAAAAGGACCTGGGGTCCTGATGGACACAAAGTTGAATGACAGCCAGCAATGTGTCCATGCAGCAAAGGGTCACAAGGATGATTAGTGGATTGGAGCATCTCTCCTACGCGAAAAGGCTGAGAACTGGGACTGATGAAAAGGCGGCTCAGGGAGATCGCATCAATGTGTATAAATACATGAAGGGAGGGTGCAAAGAGGAGGGAGCTAGGCTCTTTTCAGTGATGCCCAGTGACAGGACAAAAGCCAGTGGGCACAAACTGAAACACAGGAGGGTCTGTCTGAACATAGGAGACACTTTTTCACCTGCGAGGGTGACTGAGCACTGGCACGGGTTGCCCAAAGAAGTTGTGGAGTCTCTCTCCTTAGAGATATTCAAAGATCACTTGGTCATGGTCCTGGACCAGATCTGGGTGGCCACGCTCAAGCAGGGAGGTTGGCCCAGGTGACCTCCGGAGATCCCTTCCAACCTCAACCGTTCTGTGATTCTGTGAGATGTGAAATAAAGTACATAGACTAGGAAGAACTAAGTCCAATTTGGCAGGAACTTTGGATAACCCTGTATTTGTTAAAGACAGCATAACAATTGTTTACCATAAGTCACCAACTCCACACTAGTTTTTCAACTCAGGCAATGGACAATAGAAAAACTGGCAACAGGCTCTAGATGGCCCTGCCTGAGCAAGGCGTTTGGACCAGATGACTCCCAGAGGTCCCTTCCAACCTCAACTATTTGAAGACTCTTTGATCTTGGCATATTTGAAATAATCATCATCCACTGTTTATCTCCTTCAGTTTAGAATCACAAAAAGAGAGCATGGTAAACTTCCACAGCAGATGTCCACATGGAACTTGGAAGTGCTCCATGTACATGATGGATTTGGAATTATTGAACAAATGAAGGTGGGGAGACAGAATATAATGAAGTCTCTTCCATGTTAATCATCAGCTGTTATACTTCGGGAATAATTTCCTTTTGCTTAAACTGCCCACTTCGGATCTTGATTACTATACAAGAGCATAGACTGGTTTATTCTGAAACTAGACACTTTAAATCTCTGGGTAAGCACCTAGGTTAATCTGCATTATATCAAGTAGAGAGGCTTTTTCCATTCTGCTCTGCAAACAAAACAAATCATCTCTTCATGTACAAACTTCAGTGATATTTAATGTTTCTAGATGTTGAACAACTGAAGCAAAGTAATCTTCCTTAAAGAAGCAAAACCAGATCATATGTGATATTCTATGTAAACAGAGCATCTAAACAGTGAGTTATAATTGCACCTGAATTACTAAAGCAAGGATCGCAAACAGGAGCTCAGAACGTGAAGGATATAATATTCAATATTGTATATATCCAATAACATAGAAAACAGTTGCAACACTAACCTGTGTCACACTGCTCTTTTGATGTATTCCTTACTTTAACATTTAGTCTGTTTCACTAGTTTCTTTTGACTAAGACAAAAACAATTTCTCGGAATAAAGAAGTAAGAGAAGCAAGACTATAACCAAGCACAACGTTAGTGAGTGTGGGCTGTTCGGCATGGTGAAGTCAGAAACACTCTCCTGACAAGGAAAAACCCTAACCCTGTCACCTTACTGAACCCTAGGGTTTCCGTAACACAGAGAATTCAAGCTTCAAAAGTACTTACAAAGGATAGCCATCAATAAGTTCCATAACAACTGCGTGCCTGTTGTAGTCTACAGGTTTTGGAACAGGAAATTTTCTGTCATGCAAAGCCTGGAAAGAAACAACACAATGAAAATTGAAATGAAATAGTTAAGAAAACATTACATATATTGACAAACTCCCATCCAAGATAAGCAATACTACTGGAGAAGCAGCATACACTACTCAAATGCTAACTGGAAACATCAAAACACATGCTTAAGAAGGAAGACAGTGTAACAGCCATTTGAATTTTCATTGCAAAGACAAAGTTTAGACACTAAGGATCCTGCTATATGGTCTACAGTCTATTAATCATGCATCTGGAAGAAAACCACAACAGAATAATGACAGAATTGTATCTGGTCTGTTATGCCAAGTAATCAACAGCAGATAACTGGGAATAGGGTGTCAGGCATTAGAAAAAAATTCCACGCTAAGTTGCTGCCAGTACGGTTCTGCCTACTAGTTAATCCATACTCAGTTGCTGTAAGACAAAAGTTCATTATTAAATATTAAAAGCCAGCATCACCCTACGTTAAAAATTAACCAAAGGTAGGTTGAAGCTCTCCTCTTTGCCTTTTCTAATGCAAATTTAGTTATTCACTTGATCCACTCAATTTCTTTATGGGTTCGTTCTCTTTTTACTCATTCTTTTGTTACCAGTGAATTTTTCTTAGAGTTCTAAGTTTAAGCAACATAAATATATTGTTACTTAAATATTACACTACTATCATTTTTCAGCAAACAATTATTCCTCCCCCAGCTCTCTTTTCAGGGAAACTGATCCCCATGACTATATTCCTACAAATCCTAATCATGTAATGCTTTACCAGTTGGACCAACTGGACCAATATAGAGGTTCTAAATGATGGCAAGAGTTCTTTCTCTTTCTGTGGAGCCCACTGGTAGAACCTATTAAGGTTTTTTAAGGGAAACAAGAAAAGAATATTTAATGTATTAGTACTGTTTAATAGTGCAAAAGGAGAAGGGAAAACTAATTTATTTATTAAAAAATCAGTTTCCCACTATCAACTTTCAATCACAATATAACATCTGCATTTTTTTTAAAGCAAGTCAAGAAAACTGGAATTCTCGGGAGTAGCAATATATGCTTGGAAATTAAATTTTTTCCCACAGTATAGACCAAAGTGTGCCTTTTCAGATCAGAACACCAGTTTGGACTAAAAGATTTCCCTTAACAGCACAGCAACAGCTGAAAACATGGTAAATTCAAAAATAAATAAATTAATTTTTAAAAAATGACAGCTGAACAGAAAAAAAAAATTTCTGACAAGTGACCGTAAATTTCCTTACTTTAAAGGTGTTTTTGCAAGCTTATGCAATATATTTTGAAGGAAAAACAGAGAACTGGTAATAGACAAAGTATCTATCCATCACTAACGACGTTCATCTGAAATTCTCTCATGAGAATTTCTGCTTCAGTTCCACATGACTTCCATTTTGTCACTGGGAAGCATACAAAACATACAGCATTGAAATTCTCTGAAACTTATACTTTAAGTCCACTAGTAAAAAATAAAAAGTGCATAAATCCTACCAGTACTGCAAATACGAACTGATCAAAAGACAGTCTGAAAAGTGTCTTCCAGTCTAATACACCACTGCTGATACTGTGTGAATGGCCACCTACCTTCATATAGGCAAACTCCTTCATTGCTGCTAGCCGTGATAAATACAGCCATGACATTTTATGTCTGTGCTTGTGGTAGTCACGTTTATTTTTCAGACTGCGAAAGGAAGTTCTTCCAAGCCTATGCAATTTCAAAGCAAACTGTTGCTCCTCTTCATTTGCAACAATATAAATATCTAGAAGATATATAATGGCATCGATCTGAGAAAAAAATGATACCTAACAAGCTAGTACCTGATGAAAAAGTGCAGTGATAAGTTTCTTACTTCACCTCTCACAATTACTATTTCTGGCATGGCAAGTTCTACTACAGTTAGTAAAACCAGCTGAATTTACACGTTGTATACTAGAGATATGGAAAAGAAGAAGTTGTTGTTAAAGAGATCATGGCACTCCATCAGAAGAAACATTCATGTGATCTCAAACGTCTTTCAGAGTACGAGATCTT
Organism: Egretta garzetta; assembly: GCF_000687185.1. Classification (NCBI taxonomy): domain Eukaryota; kingdom Metazoa; phylum Chordata; class Aves; order Pelecaniformes; family Ardeidae; genus Egretta; species Egretta garzetta. The sequence continues at coordinate 443,699 of NW_009258669.1, forward strand.
AATGTTCCTATACTCAGGTTAACATCTGCAGGCTATCTGCACAGCAAAGAACAAATACAAGCCATCCTTGAGAAAAATCTAGGGCAGATGCTGGTGTTCTTACTAGCACTCTGGAAGAGCCTTCTTCTTTCTATCGAGTGGAGAGACAACCCAAGGGACCAGCCTCTTAAACAGTGTCAATAGCCTATGCTTCATTACTACATTTTTCCCCAATAATGCCCTTCTCTTTCTTCAGTTGCTGTGTCAAATTACGACATGAAGGTAAGAGGAGCCAAGAAAACACTCCAATAGCTTCAAGCCTATTTTATTTTACCATCTTATTTTTAAGTAGGATGAAAAAGCTGAAATTACCTTTTTGCTAAAATAGTTAAAAACTCTTCACAAAGTGTGAGACAAACGGCATCTGCCTGCAACATACCCTTTTAAGCAATGCATGAAGAGTCAGACAAAACGGTCAAAGCAGAATGACATTCTTGTGAAGAAATATTCAAATGCAGCCAGAAGCCTCACATAGCATTTCAACAACTGACCCATAAATCTTCATGTTTGACAGATTAATTGATGTGACCATCCAGAGGAAAACTTACTAGCTTCTAGCAAAACATTTGCAACATTATGGCTGTGTTTGCTTAAAAAAAAAAAAAATTTAATTTTTTTTTTTTTTTTTTTTTTTACTTACCTGATTCTTTGCCAACACCCATCTGGTTTCCAACAGAATTTATGACTTGTCGGGAAGACAGAGTTTTCAAAGCAAGGTAATCATATCCTGCATTAGTTAACCGATAACCCTGGAAAGCTAGGTAACGATAAAACACAAAACACTTCATTCCTCATTATGTATACATTAAGTCTGAATCTAGTCTTGCTTCAGCATACAGTACACTACACCCAAGTAATATTCCACCCATTGGCTCAATTGACAGAATGGTACAGATACCCAAATTCCTGAAAGTTCCATTGGCCCAACTGACAGAATAGTGAAGATACCCAAATTCCCGAAAACTTTATGAAAAATAACAACTGGGCAAAAGATGGACATGCTGTTAGTCCCTCTCTAATAGAGGCAATGGCAGTATTTTATACAGCCTGGGAAAACTCAAAGAACATTTTGGAAGATCCACATATAGCAAAGACAACTGGGATCTGGGATTATTGTGATGATCTAGAGCAACCCTTAACACTCTGAAGACCTGGGACAAAAAGGATAGGAATTTCCTGTAGACTCCTACAGTATGTTTGCAAAGCCAGATGCAACTAAAAGGCTGAAAAAAATGGGGAAGGGCCTGCGCAACTACAATTTGTCGCACGACAGGGAATAAAAACTGCTTTAGTAGCTGTTTCTAGGGGGTGAAACGTAAAAGGCTTTAGCAGTCTGCTCTGGTTTGTCTACTGTAAGACTAGCCCATTGGGGTTGATTTCTGTATGCATTTTAATATTGCCTTAAGTGATGATTATTTTATTTTTCATTACTTTGGTGACTGAGCAAAAAAGAAAGTGAACTCTTTCAGTGTTCATCTCTTTTCTGCCTGTCATCTTTATCACATATTCATCACCAGCAGCTCAGCAGACAGGTAATTTGGTGCTGCGCAAATCCGTATTCCCAGGGCAGGTCCAGGAGGAGGCAAGGTTAGCAAGTGCTCTGGATGCTCATACATGCCAAGCTGTGTACTTCTGCAAGTATCACTGTGAGGCGCTGGGGACAGAATGACAGACGGAGCCCAACAGAAATTCAAACTCACTCTTGGTTCGTTCGTAAGCTAGAAGTTTGTGCTTCACCAGCTCTCTCAAGATTTTATTACAGCCACCATGTTTAAGGCTGGCAATGGAAGCAATTAAGCTAGCAGGAGCTATTTCATGGTTCTTCATTCCCATTTCCACCTAAAAGAATAAACAAAACCAGATGTGTTAGCCCCTATGTTCAATAATGAAATAACATCAGGCTAAAATCACTTTTCATGGATACATTACTGGGTTTTTTTATGACTTAACCAAACCTTTTAATACACAGCACTGCCCATTGATATCCTTTGTGTAATTCAGCCGTGAAACTTCTACAGTAGTGGCCAGAAGATGAACAGCTGATTAGATTTCAGTCTCAGGAGCGGAGGAAGGAGCTCTTCGACATTTCTGAAATGTGACTCTTTTCTCACACTTACACAGCCACCGCGCAATTTGCCTTTCCGCTAGGACTCCTGCTCTCCGTACAGTCAGGCGGCCCACCTGGGTAAGGCCCGTGCTTAACACGGAACTAGCCAAGGCCGCACGCCGCACACTGCCGAACCTTCGCTCGCTCCTTGTGAGACGGGGTGCCAAAGGCTGCCAGCACGTGTGGAGAGGCTGCTACCGGCGCCACCTCCGCAGCCCCCGCGACCGCCCGGCCGCTAACGATCCCCCCCGAGAGCGGCGAGCCCTGGGCCCTGCCCACCGGCAAACACCACCACCGAGCCCCATGGGAGCCGGCGAGCGCCGAAGCAGGGCCCA
>NW_009258669.1:446769-448624 GCF_000687185.1 Egretta garzetta
CCCGAGGCCGTGGCCATGGCCGGTGACCTGCAGCCCCTTCTGTGAGTTCTTTTTTTAATCATACGTGGTAGCAGGGCTGAAAGAAGTAGAAATACTGATGTGGCAAAAGAATCCCCAAACCCGTTCACCGGAGAGGCGGGGGGGGATCTTCGCCCCTCCCCGAGCCCCCTTGAGGGAGAGGTGGCAGCCTGAGCTCGCGTTCACCGCCAAAGGAAACGCTTCCGCTGAATTAAATTTATTCGGTAGCGGTGATGAAAAACTGGACACCCTTTCCTCAACTGCTTTGTAATACACTTCTGATGAAACTTCTTGCCTGCTGAATTTTTCAGATTCTTTCTCAAGGTCTTTGAGTTGTGAGAAGGGCATCTTTCTGTTGACTTAAAACACTAAATCCTTGATAACTAATTTCAGAACTGAAACATTGCTATAAAATGTGCCCTGTCCTTTTCCCACCCACCCCCCACCCCCCCTTTTTTTTCTTTTTAAGAAATTCTGACATGGCAAGCTAGAAAGATAGAATCATAGAATCACTTTTGTTGGAAAAGACTTTTAAGATCATCGAGTCCAACCTTTAACCTAACCCTGCCATTCTGCCACGAAACCATGTCCCTAAGCACCTCATCTATCCTTCTTTTAAATACCTCCAGGGATGGGGACTCGACCACCTCCCTGGGCAGCCCATTCCAGAGCCTGACAACCCTTTTGGTGAAGAAGTTTTTCCTAATGTCTAGCCTAAACCTGCCCTGGCGCAACTTCAGACCATTCCCCCTTGTCCTATCATCCATTACGAGGGAGAAGAGGCCGACCACCACCTCGCTACACCCTCCTGTCAGGCAGTTGTAGAGGGCGATCAGGTCTCCCCTCAGCCTCCTCCAGGCTAAACAACCCCAGTTCCCTCAGCTGCTCCTCATAACACTTGTGCTCCAGACCCCTCACCAGCTTTGTGGCTCTCCTCTGGATGCAATTAGATGTTACTAATCAAGTGTCTTTGAGGAAAGTTTTCACAATGATAGCAAAATCTATGTATTTTTCTCTGTTTTTCTTGTAATAAGTTGCCGCCTGTACAGGCAGAGACCATAAAGCTCTCAGATAATTTATGTATGCAGTGCACTAGCCCGTGATACAGTGTTCTTCGAGCAGTGAGGAAGATAATGTGGAGAAATGGCATGTGCTGTGTTGAAATTCCGTGCTGCAGTGGTGTATGCACAAGTCTAATAGGTAGGTCAGCTTCATCCCATGGTTATGTGCCTTCTACCACTCCTGATCACTGTTATCTTTATTGAAACCAGAGCCCCCTAAGGCTAACATTCTACTACAATATCCTCAGCTCTCCAACCTCCACAAGCCCCAGTTCCATATCCACACCTCTACTTCACTTGTGTGATCTGTACCTTTCAAAGCATTGTATTTTGCCATGGAATAAGTAGTCACACTGAGCAGCTGCAGATTTTAAGTACTTCAGGGACAATTAGGGGATCAGGCCCAGCCAGCATGGGTTCATGAAAGGCAGGTCCTGCCTGACCAACCTGATCTCCTTTTATGACCAGGTGACCTGCCTGGTGGATGCGGGAAAGGCTGTGGATGTTGTCTACCAGGACTTCAGCAAAGCCTTCGATACAGTCTCCCACAGCATTCTCCTGGAGAAGCTGGTGGTTCATGGCCTAGATGGGTGTACTCTGCTGGGTAAAAAAATGGCTGGATGGCCAAGCCCAGAGAGTTGTGGTCAATGGAGTTAAATCCAGTTGGCAGCCGGTCACAAGTGGTGTCCCCCAGAGCTCAGTTCTAGGGCTGGTCTTGTTTAATATCTTTATCAATGACCTGGATGAGGGGATTGAGTGTAACCTCAGTAAGTTTT
>NW_009258669.1:448939-459152 GCF_000687185.1 Egretta garzetta
CTGGAAAGCTGCCTGGCGGAAAAAGACCTGGGGGTACTGGTTGACAGCCGGCTGAATATGAGCCAGGAGTGTGCCCAGGTGGCCAAGAAGGCCAGTGGCATCCTGGCTTGTATTGGGAATAGTGTGCCCCTGTACTCAGCACTGGTGAGGCCGCACCTTGAATCCTGTGTTCAGTTTTGGGCCCCTCACTACAAGAAAGTCATTGCCTTGCTGGAACATGTCCAGAGGAGAGCCACAAAGCTGGTGAGAGGTCTGGAGCACGAGTCTTTATAACCAATGACTTTGGAGTTCTTACACTGAACAAAGAACCCAGACTGTATTTGACCATGGCTATGTGAAAAAGTGAAAGTGCTTAACTGATCAGATGTCTTACAGAATGTGGTTAAAATATTTTTTCACTGGGACTGTCTTTTACAAGTAGATTTTCAGAAGAAAATCTGTAACATATTTAGTGTTATAGAAAGAAACACCAACATCTGGGGAGAAGAAATAAAAAGAATGAAGGCTTTGTTGTTTTGAGAAAGAAAGATGTTCCTAAGACATTGTCCGGTACACATCTTTGGGGCAAGTCACAGGCATGTCAGAGGTAATTGAATGCTTCTAGTTTCTGGCTGCTTCTCTGGATGTTTAAGGTCTTTTTTGTAATGTTCACAGGAACATTACAGGTTATGTAAAAATGATTATGTAATGATTAATTCCATTGTATGCCTTAATGCTTTCCACTTCAAGTGCCATCTCTTTGTAATTAGAATGGCAGTAAGTAACAGTGTCAATACCAGATTTGGTCATTCCCCTAAAAAAAAGATAAACACATTTTTTAATGGAAAAATTAATGTGTGTTTCTTCCTTATTACATATGCTTGTTACTAAATAATACAGAGGACAACTCATTTACCCAGTCATATCTTACAAACATCATCATCTTCAAATTCACCACCGTACACAGTTCCAAAGAACTGTGCATTCAAGTAACAGCTCCACAAAATAGAAATGATCTGTTTGGCTTAAGTGATTTTAGTTTTTGTTAAAGTGACTGTTTTGATTACTTTGGAAAGTTCTTTTTTCTATTCCATAGAACCAACACAGCATGAAGAATATGGTCTGATTTTCTCTCCTATTCTTTAATCACTATCTCACCAGTAGAGATCAGAGGCTTCATTACACTTCCTCTGAAGCTCCCCAGCTCTTGCGTTGAAGATGTGTTCGTTAAATTGTCACTTTTATTTGAAGACAATAATGCCATTTTCTCAACTAACCTAAATTTGACTTCTACAAATATGCTTTAGCATCTTACTCTAAATGCTTTTAAAAACTCTCTTCTCTCTACAGGACTTGGCACCTGTGCTGTTCTGCTGTGCTCATGCTTATGTTGCTCTTCCTTTGTAAATCTGTTTTACCTCTTATCTTTCATTGTCAGTATGGTGTCGAAGGAATCATCCTTTGGTTCTCTGTCTGAAAGCACCTGGTCCACAGGTACGCCGTTTAGTTGTTTCTATTTGAATACAAAATGTACATAGTAGCTACCTCCTCCAGCAAATGCACAGGAAGAACAAAACCAATTAATTTCAGTTTTTATGGCTTTTCAGCTTAAAAAGAGAGGAATAGTGTGACTTACCAGCAGAGTCATATGTGCAAGCAAATAATACTGTCATGCACATTCATCACTGAAAAATATAGGTGCAGATAAGGGGCAGTCTTTGCATGCAGCATTAAGTCTGCCTGAAAAACAAAGAAGTATTTCCAGTCTTTCTTACTGTGAGGATGTGGCACTGAGTCCCTGTGTGAGGGACAGACTGGCTGGACATTTGTCTCAAAGCTTGCCCACGTGAAGCTAACAGGACCTTGCAGGGCAGTTGTGCCAGCTGCCTCCCCACCCCCACCTCCACAGCCACAAGGACAGCAGTGAGGGCCTGGTGACACCCTGTCCGGTGCCAGCAAGAAAGGCTAAGAAAATTGCACAGAGGCTAGAAATGTATCAACAGACACGAGGAATCTCCAATTGTCCAGAAAGCATGTTGTGGGATGGTTCTCAACTGCACTGTGAAGAAAAACCTGGAAGTGCAGAGGCTACAGCCCTTCTGCAATCCCAGGATTTCCCCAGTAATTGTAATGTGAAGCAGCAACCTGTCTCTTCAGACTGAAAACAGGAGCAAAATAAATACTGCATAAGGTAAAATCTTGCTCCCATCACTTTTTCTTCAATCAATCCAGTGTTAATGTTCTTGTACTCCAAGAGGACACCTGGTACCTTTCTATGTTTTCCAAAAACCGTGGCACATGCCATCTACAATGGGGAAAAATATCCTTTCTTGATCCCCAAACTGACAACAAGCCTTGGCAACACTAGGGATGCAGCAATTAGTGAAAGACATGGGATAAAATAGCATCACAGCACAGCCTCAAGTTAGCAGACAAAATCAATGTGTGCAACAGGAGCCTATAATGTGGCATTGGCATAGTTTCCAGAGACCACTGGATCAAAACATGTTACGTCCTCCCACTGACGTGTACTGCAAGAAGGTAATACAGAGAAACAACAGCAAACAAGAGAATTTTTGCAATGATGCAACCAAGCAGTTCCCCAGCCTGGTCCCAGAGTACTGGTGGACCTGAAGGCAAATGCAGTTTGCATACTTTCCACATGGGCAAAATAGATTTTAACTTTCTCTCTTTATGTAAACCAATGAGGTTTGCATATCCATTTGAGGATTTTCCACTCTCTACTTCCAGGTCCATCAAGGCTGGTAGATGTGCTAGTGAGGTGAGAAAACAAGCTCCTTAGTAACAGGGAACATACTGTGCCTCCTTGTGTTCTCCCCTTAAAATACATACAGAAAAGTAAGCCTTGAAGAAAAGAAATAGAAAGGCCAACATCATCAGTTAAATATTTTTGTGGTTTTTACCCAATCATGAACATAATGTCAGAGGTGAGAATTACAATTTCCTTTCTCCATCTGAAGATAACTAGATTCACTGAGGTCTGTAAAAGCAGAAATAGTTATTATATTTTTATTCCTACTGGAAAGACAGTAAATCCTGGGCTGTTTGTCACAGTGGCTTGACAGTTATGCAGGGGTATGGTGGGCAGGCCTGGGCTTCTGCTTGGGTCACACCGTGAAGGAGGGTCCGTGAGCATAATGTGCTTGCTCAGACATTATTCATAGCACCTTTCCTTGAGAGATTGCTAATAAAGGTACAGATGGTGAGAGTGATGAAAAAAGGTCTCTTGTAACAAACGCAACAAGATTGGGCTGAACACTCTGTTTGTAAGGTGAAATGAAGCCAGCACTCGCATGCCTGGAGGAAACCATTCAAACTTGCTAGAAATGCAAAGCCTGCTTTAAAAAGCATCAACACAGAAGACAAATTATGACAGTGAAAAGGATTCTGTTGTGTCTACACAGATGGAAATACTGACTGAAGCTTTCATAATGGCTGGGTGTTCAGACTGCGCTTGCTACTCTTCCACAAAGAGGTCTCCTGCCCTATAGGGATTTTCTGATGTCTAATAAGTGTTGCTCCAGGCATACACACTTCTCTCTATGGCAGCATGGTCAAGGGCTCCTTGTCTGTCAGGGTACCTCTTTCCATTAAATTTGCAAGAAGTTCACATTTTTGCACCATTTCCTCTCTGTCAAGTTTGCTTGGCAATACCCAGTGAGCTCTCAAGTTAGCTGGGAAGAGGGGACCACACAAACACACATGCCTCACAGTAAGTATGGTTGTGTAAACGTTGTTTCCTTGCAAAAATAGGGTAGAAGTGGCCATCTGCCGCTTTTGTTTCCTCATATTGTATATATAAAGAGGGCTGATTTTACCCAGAAATGTTTTCCAAAACACTGGTAGAGACTAGCTCCTGCTGTAAGCTGGTGGGACACCTCTCCATTATGTATGCAATTAGAAATCTCTTCCTTTTTAGAATAGGGAGAGAAACATAATTTGGGGGAGAAAAGATCATGTTTAGGAAATAATGAACTAATACGTCTATGGGGCGGGTAAATTAAAATAAACCATTTAACCCCAGATTCATGGAACTGCAAAATAATTAAAGTTTCACAAAGCCCACCAAAGCACAAGGTGTGATTAGATGTGGAAACAGAAAAAATCAAAACCCCATTCACATGTAGACCAGTTCAAGCAGACCTCAACAGGAGCAGCACCTCTCTTTGCTCCCAAATAATGTTTCTGCAACAGCACCGGTAAGCATGATGTGCTTTCAAATGGCCTTGCTTAACCAGATGCCAGTGTTAAATACTCTTCCTCCCTCCCAGCATGCTAATAAAGTAGGGTTTTAACACAAATGTTTATTTTAGAATAAAATTTTTGGAGCTATATTTTTCCCCTTATTTTTAGATGAGCATTTCTTGACAGCAGAGTACTGTAAAGAAATCCAAGATGTCTGCATGTGCTCTTGTGGAACACGCTCACACTAGAGCTAAGCACTGTGTGTTGCTACATAAATGGATTAGTAGTTCAAAACATTATGCTGTAATGAATTCACTTTTTTATGTATTTCAAAACAATTATGGTATAATTCACCTCAAAAATATACTAGAAATTCACTGTCACTAAACTATAGTGTAGAGATGAAAAATTAACACCTGTGAAACTAAGAACAGGAGGATAACTGGAAAATTCTGAGCACTCTGTCACCTGCCTGCTACTCTGCAAACAAATGCCAGTATTGTGAGGAAAACTACTAACATAACAGCAGGTTTTTTGCTTTCATACTATGTGTCAGATTACATTAGAATTTTAATTTTCCTGACTTAAAATATATTTGAAAGAATCTTTAAGAAAACTTCTCTCCTTGCTGCCACATTTTTGCTATAATCTTACAGTTTCCTTTTAAAAGAAGAAAATAACAAAAAGCACAATTTTCTTAGATCCTAGCATCTATGTTTAACTCAGCTGACAATCTAATGCACCTAATGCACTCTGATAATGAACACAGAATGAAAACATGTAAGTAATGCTTTTTATTTAAAGTAAGCTCAGCATTTCACAGGTCCAACTTAATTAAAGGGTAAGGATCTTGAGGTAGTGAATGGCAAATCCTTATCAAATTTCGCAGTGCAGTGCAGTATCAAACTATTGCATTTCTTTACTTTCTTCTGAAGTGTCACTAGTTTCTTAAGATGTTTGTTACCATTCACAAACCTAAGCTCAGCAGGAAATGCAGAGACCTTAACAGTGGAATTCTGATCTAAAATGAGGTGGTCACTATCCTCCTCAGCTGAGTAATTTCATTTAGAGCAGGAACAAAGTAACTTTTTCTGAGGATTTTTAAAGAGTGTACCTTGAATCTGGATTGGTTCTCTGGCAGGGGAAATGGGGGCTTCTGTAAAATCACTTATGAAAAGACAAAGGTAGTTTTTCTCTTCCAGTCTTCTTTGGCACTCTGGCCTTGTGTCCCTTGATGATGCCCTTTCTCCCTCACCATAGATCAGAAAAGGGTCAGACTTCTAAGTAACCACTGAGATACCTAATATCAGGCAGGAACATAATAGAGCACATAATCATACTGCTCGAGCAGGAAGAATGGATTAGATCCTGTTTGGCAGCTTTTTGTGTGAATTAGAGTATAGGCAGTTAGTGCTATGCAGCAACCTGAGAATATGGCATGTGCCAGGGGCAGGAGGCCCAGCTCTTACACCGTAGAACTGTCCTGCCAGCTCCTGCCGGAACAAGACCCAGGCACTATTATTTTTCCCCAACATTCCTCTTTTTCTATGGAAAAGAAACACAAGCACCACTGTCTTGTTCCAGTGCAGTCATTTATGGCTGGTCCTAGTACTCTGTGCAAATCCTGACCATCCATGTCTCTTGAGGAAAGAAGCAGGGTCCATACATGTTGAGGGACTAGCAATGATAACACCAGTGATGTGCGACACACATGATCCCTACAAACTGTCTCCCTGAAACTCATCTTTGCCAGAATGACCTATTTTCTCAGAAACGGCAGTTTGTAAGCAGGAGGAGGATGCACCAGTACGGAGCTGAAACTGAAGTCTCTCAGCCTGAAACCCCACCAACATCACCTCTTCCTGTGAAATCAAGACTTCAGACTCTGCGGGATGATTACTCTCATATAGTTGGCAGGTACTATACAGGTCAGCCCCAACAGCATGACAAATCCTTTACCAATATTAGGAAAAAAAGATAAAAATTAGAAGCTGAATGTGGGACGGGGCACTGGTGCCCTGACCTCTATGTCTGACATGGGAAGATCCTGGCATGTCAGCAACTGTGCACAGACTACATGGGATCCAGGAACTGTAGCCAAAGGTGAAGGGCAAAAGAGACATCTTTTGAAGTGTAAACTAGTAATTTGTTTGTTACGCATCCTTATCTCACCTCCTCAACAGCAGCCTGCTCCTCCATTTAGTGATTGGTCATTGGGGCCAGTATGACTTCCAGATGTCATAGCAGGTGAAAAATTGTTTTGCAAGCTGCCTCAAAATGCACATACATGAATGCAGCAAAACATTTAAACAGATTTAGCTTTTTTTGTTTATAGAACAAATTGCCCGAAAAGAAATGCAAGAGTAAATCAGTTTTAAATCTTTATGTGCTGAATAATTGACATTGTAGTAATTACTGTTCAGTGCCATCAAAACAATAGCTACAAAAAATATTCCTCAGGTGCCCCTTTTTTATATGCTCTGTACTTCTCACATGTTCCTGTTTGGAATTCAATTTGAAAGTTTAGCCTCTGTTTTTGCAGCCAAGCACACATATGAAACGTTCAAGCAATTTTTATTTACTGATCAGTCATTTGCCACTAGGCAGCACAGTGGGAGGAAGTATAATGTTTAACTTTCTAGCTGTGTCTGAGTGCAGACTAGGGATTTCAATTTGGTTAAATCACTGTTTCTGATGAAATGACCTAAGGACCTCATTTTCTCTTTATGCTTTAAGAAGAGAATACTTTCTACAAGAGTATTCTGCTCAATAGCATGGGATGAGTTAACAGGCACAGGGGTGGGGGAGGCTCAGTTATGGCTTAGGGGTGTCAAAGGGAAGATTTCCATTTCTTCAGCTCACCACAGTGCTTTGCTTTCCACTCTGTTCCTTGACCTTATCTCTAGCCTGTACCCAGCCTATAAACTGATCTATCCATGCAAGTTCTTGTGCCCAGGCAAAACCCTTTTGAAGCACAGACAGATAGGCTCACGTGGAAGCAGTTGTCAGGATACAGGTTTAAGAGAGATACAGGTGGCCATAGCAGATCTACAATTATGTGAAAACCATAGAACACATGATACATAGCACAACCTGCAGTTCTACTTGGAATTGCCCTGTAACAGGTTCTTAGATTTAGCAATAAAATTGCAATAAAAAGAGAGAGAGAAATCAGAGAGGAAGCTATGATGAAATAAAAAGGAAATTACTCCAGAAAGCCAAATCTGAATCTGAATGGCAGCACAGTCAGATGTGGAAGTCTCTGCTCTGGATGTGGGTCATCTGAGTTCAAAGCAAGAAGGGACGCTTCTGTGACTGTTGTCCTGATGGGAAGTTCTACCATATACCAGATATTAATCAATAAATCTCACTTACTGAAGATCACGCATGCTGTTTCTTCCTAGGTAGTCATACACTTTTGCTGTCTTTTTCCCCTACTTTCTCCAGTCCAGTCAACTCTCTCTCCTTTCTTCCTGATTTGTTGTAATAGCCTTTGAGCACAATGGGACTGTGCCCATAACAGAAATCTTTGGAGGCAAAGCAGTACAAGCAGGAAAAACTTGTAATAGTGCAGTTGTTTCAATAACCCCAGTGAACTGCAATGACAAACACATCTAGATTGTGCTTCCCTCCTCAAAGGGGTGTAGCTCCAGGAAAGCTAGTTCAACCATTTTAGGATAAGACTGACATGACTGCATAGAGAATCTCAACCATAATGCCTGATCTGCCTCAAACCTGTTTGAAGCCTATTTTGTATTTAATTGAAAGGGATTCTCTATTTGTACTACCATTACTGCTTTCTGGTTAAATATGATCCATTGCTTGTCCCTGCTACATTTTAATAGTAAAAAATGTTATGAACACATGGATTTTGGCAGTGTATTATTTCTGCAAAATAAAGAGGAGACTCCCAGTCACAGCAGTAACTTGGAACTTCACCAGGAGTTCTGGGGATGAATCCAGACCAATCATCATGCTGTCACCTAAAGTGTCTAGGTACAAACAGATAAATGATAAGCAGTTGGTTGGCTGTGGAGTATGGAAGAAAGAACTGAATATTTGCATGAAATGACTTTGAGTTAAAACTGAAAACAGTCAAAAGAAAGCAAGAGAATGCAGTATTATATTTAACAATTAGTTTGTGTGCTTCTTTAGTAGGGTCTTCAGTTCAGACAATAACTGATTCTTTTATTAGAGCTTTCTTTTAAAGACAACAGCAAACTGCAGACATTTTAGAGAGTAACAAAAAGCACCAAACCTTAGGAAAATTGTGAAGAGAAGTTATTCTAGGGAACAGAACCCAAGTTATCCAAAACCGAGAAGATGGAGTGGAAATACATTAGTATCTTCTATAGCCATAAAAAGATGCTAGCAAGGAATCTGGGATAGAGACAGTGTCTCTCAATGAGAACAGAAGTAATGGGATTTAGGTTAGATATGGGTAAGACTATGAAAATGTGAATTATGCAATGGAGCAAGTTACCAAGGGAGGCTGGCTCTCTCTTCATCTATTCAAAGTTATACATGACACCCATTGATTAAAATATGTTTAAGAACAGTTAAACAAATCCTGGATGACCACTCCAGGTCTGCTCCCTACAAGGATTTTATGTGCTATTTCAACAGAATAGGTGGACCCGCTGCTGGGCAAGGCCAAGCCCATCAGCGACAGTGGTAGCACCTCTGGGATAACATATTTAAGAAGGAAAAAAAAAGCCTACTGTGGAACAGCAGCTGGAGAGAGAGGATGTGAGAGAAAATAGCCCTGCAGACACCAATGTCAGCGGAGAAGGAGCGGAGGAGGTGCTCCAGGCACCGGAGCAGAGATTCCCTTGCAGCCCCTGGTGCAGCCCATGGTGAGGCAGGCTGTCCCCCTGCAGCCCAAGGAGGTCCACAGTGGAGCAAATATCCACCTGTAGCCCGTGGAGGACCCCACGCTGGAGTGGGTGGATGCCCAAAGGTGGCTGTGACTCTGTGGTAAGCCAATGCTGGAGCAGGCTCCCAGCAGGACCTGTAGACCTATGTGGAGAGGAGCCCACGCTGGAGCAGATTTTCTGGCAGGACTTGTGACCCTGCAGGGGACCCACACTAGAGAAGTCTGCTCCTGAGGGACTGCACCCCATGGAAAGGATGGACCCATGCTGGAGCTGTTCGTGAAGAACTGTAGCCCGTGGGAAGGACTCACATTGGAGAAGTTCATGGAGGACTGTCTCCCGGGAGAGAGACACCATGCTGGAGCAGGGGAAGAGTGTGAGGAGTCCTCCCCTGAGGAGGAAGGAGCGTCAGAGACAGTGTGTGATGAACTGGCCACAACCCTCATTACCCATCCCCCTCTATCCCTCAGGGGGGGAGGTAGAGAAAATTGGGAGTAAAGCTAAGCCTGGGAAGGAAGGAGGGGTAGGGGGGTTTTAAGTGCTTTTAGTGTTTTAAGATTCAGGGGGGTTTGTTCTCTCCTACTCTGATTTGACTGGTAATAAACTAAACTAATTTCACCAAGTTGAGTCTGTTTTGCCCATGACAGTAACTGGCGAATGATCTCTCCCTGTCCTTATCTCAACCCATGAGCCTTTCAACATACTTTTCTCTCCCCTGTCCAGCTGAGGAGGGGAGTGGGAGAGTGGCTTGTTGGCCCCTGGCATCCAGCCAAGGTTAACCCATCACAAAAGACAAGAAACAGCAACAGTAGCAGCAGCAACACTCAAAGAGTGTTTTGAATGCAACTACGTGATTTCTGTCTCCTTCTGTCCCACCTTAGACGTTTCTGCCACTGAGGCAATGATCTAAAATGTTGTTGCTCCAGATAAAACGTGTAGGGGCCATGTCTCAGGGGGATAGTGCAAACATCAGTTCCTGCTTGGAAAGCACTTTCAATACAGATGTGAAACATTGCTTCTGCTAAAATCAACCTGTTAATAATGAGCATCACTATAAAAGTACAGAGATACCATTTTGCTAGGTAAATGATACAAGACAGCTCATCCCTGGAAGGTAATGAAGAGATGTCTATTCTTTGTGCTTTTTCTGGCAA
>NW_009258669.1:459183-460492 GCF_000687185.1 Egretta garzetta
TATTCAGCCCTTCGAAAAATTGCTTTAGAAATAATAATGCTTCTTGGTGTCAAACAGCTCAGGAATCTGGCAAAAGTCAGAGGTGAGGAGACATTTCCCTTACCAGGCCACTTGCCTTGATGACAGAGGAAAGGTCTATTTCAGACCCTATTCAAAGTGTTTATTTAATTACTGCATTTCTTTTAAGATTGGACAAACTCAATTTTAAGACATGTTGACTAATGTTTTTGGAAAGAAAAGGGCTTTGCCTTGCTAAATTATACTTGTTGTGTTGGCACTTACTCAACAAAGAATAACAATGGTAAAGAGCTGGAATTGCATTAGAAAACAACATCTAATGTTGTCTTTATGGAATTGCTTTGACCTCTCACTCACCATTATTTTAGGCACCCAATCTCCTTTGTGCTTATATAAGGAGGGTAAGAAACAACCTAAGTCTTGCCTTTGGGATTTTTAATCAAAGCTGCAACTTTCCTGATTGCAACAGTGGATTCCCAAGCTCCAAAGAAATTGTGTAAATTAAAATCCCATGTTTCTGTGGGCTATAAGTGGGGTCGTTTGAAATGTTCTTAATACGAAGAGTCTGCTTCCACTGTCAGAAAGGGTAAGGAAGTTTCAGGAGCTCTGGGCTCTCATTGTCACACACAATGATCTGTGACTGACAGACCGCCACTGCCTGTGCGTGCAGACTTGTGAACAGACTGAGGTCTCCGTCCCTTCTGGGGTAGGGCCCCACCCAAAGCACCTTGAAGCCCTTAAGAAATTTGCAACAGGCTTTCTTAGATCCATCTGCTGCTGGACTGAGGAACAGAGAAACCAGCAGCAGAGGGGGGCAAAGGGCTGGCCATTTTGAGATTTACCTACCCGGTGCACAACACAGCTCCTAGCCCCCCAAACCACTGTGTAGCAATTTCAGGGGTGAAAATGTAAAGACCCAGAGAGAAAACATCAGGTTGGAACCATAGCTTTTCTAAGAACCCAGCCAAGACTTTCCCAGCTATAAGGCCAAGTTTGGAAGGCTCTTCCCTCTCTCTGTTCAACCTTCTGTCCAGCTACTACATTCTGCCCTCTGCATTTGTGAGGTCAGATTTCCAGACAAATCTGTCACTGTTATTCCTATGGGGGACGGGATAGCCCCTGCACCGGGTGTCCAACATCAAGAGAAGCCCACTAGAAGGTGCAAAGAGAAAAGAGATGGTGGGCAGCCTCAGAAGGGAGAAACCCAGCCGGGGGGGCATCTTGTCCTAGTGGGCTCCCAGCACTCCAGGGGTGGGTATGGAGCTATCGGCGGCTGCCGACGCTGAGGCAG
>NW_009258669.1:460764-461131 GCF_000687185.1 Egretta garzetta
CAGCGCCGCTCTGCGCGCCGCCCTGCCTTGTGTCGAGTTTGCTCGCCCTGCCTTTAGGCAGTCTCAGGTGGTGCTCCGAGATGCCGAGATCGCAGGAGTCGGGGGCGGGAGAAGAAAGGGAAGCACGGCCGGGCTGTCCAGGCGCACACCTGGATTCACGTGTGAGTTTGCAAATGGCAGGTTGCATCCTATAAAGCAAACAGCCCCCAATACAAAGTGCTTCCTTCAGGGGTACCAGCCGGTTTTCCCTGCTCTGTGACGAAAACGCGTTCCCTTCTTGAAACAGAGGTGGGTGAGGGGGTGGCCCCGCTGGAAAGGCAGCCCCGATGGGGTCAGTGCCGGCAGCGTGCGTTTTCCGCGGGTGTCC
>NW_009258669.1:462874-468681 GCF_000687185.1 Egretta garzetta
CTGCCTGCGGACGCGGGGGGACTGCTTGTTGCTCTGTGCTTCGTCTTTGCGTGGCGGATTGGGGGCCGGGGAGAAGGTGGAAAGGTACCCCGCACGCTGCAGATGCCTGCTAAAGTGGTCTGTGCTTTCAGCTCAGAAGCGATCCGAGTTGTAGGCCTGTGAAAATGTTTCCAGCTTGAGCGCTTTTATATGTTTACAGTAGTCTCAGTGAAATGAATTGTGGGGAGAGGTCACCCAATTTTAGTCAAATCGCTGTTCCTTCACCCCTCTCTGTACCAAGAATCCACTGAAAGCAGCAAGCAAATTTCCTGAAGTTGCAAGGGGCAGGCGTTACTAGGTTATTTGATAACTGACTTGCTGAGCTAGACTAACTTATATGTGATTAAAATATTATCACAAGCCATAACTGAAAGGATATGTAAGAAGAGTTTTGATGCTTTGAAAGTCGCCTGTGTCATTTCGCTTGGCATAGGTCTTTTTTGTTTGCGTATCTGGAAACACAGGATTTGACTGGGGTTTTTTTCTGTGTTTTTGCAAAGCTACGTAGATCAAGTGAGAAACTTACTGCGTGCTCATACAATTCACGGTTGTACTTGGCTGTAGGTTAGAGGCTGTCTTCGTCTATTCTGTGCTGTCTTGGGATTTTGACAGGAGACTTGTGTTAGCAATCCATCACTGGCAAAACATGTCTCCCTTACAAATTTATGGTTTGGATATACAGAGTAAGTCATGTGAATAAGTGACTCACAGGAGGGTCAGCTAAGGGGCAAGCAAAGAAATTGCTAATATCCTTTCATCACTGTGTGAATTGCAGAAAACAACTGTGTTTAAAAATGAAAAGTGCTACATTACTACTGAGTCTGTTTTCCACTCCTCATGTCTCAGGACTTTAGGAACATTTTAATTAGGCTGTTAAACTCAGACTAGACCCACGCTTATTTTAGAGGACACACAAAACAGGTGGGAAATGTAAAGAAAGGTTTGAGGGGAGGGAAAAGAGTATCTGTTAGCTATATTGTACTTTCCTTTTTTTTTCCACAATTCAACGTTTCTCTGTAAGCATTTTTGTGGTGTTCAAAATCTGTTCTATGACAGTTTAAAATTACCTGTTAATGTATGCAAACTGAATTTTATAGGCCATAAAAGGAACAAATAAGCACAGCATGTTTCTACTAGATACTTTTGGGTGCTTGGACAGCTATTGCATAAAGTCTTGCACATATTCTTTATGAAGGTCCATTTTCTGTTATGGCTGTTTTCAGCTCTTTGGATGGGAGGGAATGCGGTCTCTCCTTCGGTCCTCCTAGTTTTAAACCCTATGGAATGTGTGGCTCTGTTTCCTTTAGTCCAGTGTGTAGTCTTGTTTGATTCATTTCTGCTCCTTGTGAGTTCTTGTATAAAAGTTACCTGGAGAAGATCATTGCTAACTGCCATGAGAATCTTATCTGGAAGGATTTCGGATCATGACAGTGAGAGCTGTGGAGGAGAGGGCTGTAAAACTCCAGTTTGCTTGCTGGGATGGTAATTATGCTTTCTTTATGGAAATCAGGTGACCAGATAAGGTCTAACTGGTTTGTTCATGTAAACTGAACTGTGTACCTGTTGCATACATCTGGTAAGTACTTCAGGTTTTTGTGGGGAGAGGGTTTCCCTGCCCCTTGTGTTAATTACACTTTAAGAGGTACTGCTATTGCAGTGCATGGAGTCCTTAGCGGGCAACTTGCACTTCAGACAGCTGTGGCTTTTCTCCCTCATTAGTCCCAGGAAGCAAGCAGTGAGGTGAAGCTTTAGCTATGGCAGTGCCAGGGAAATAAAGCAAACTGGATTTATGGCTTGCCCACTTCCCTACCCTCCTTCCCCCCACCCTGCTTTCTAGAAGAGAAACTGATTTCTGCTTCAGTTAGTCTGTTTTTGTCCAAATCTGTATTGCTTGCTGCCCTTACCGCATCCTTCTGAAGGGCAGGATTCTATTTAGAAGTTCAGTAACTTGAGTAAAGCACTGAAAGGCTAAATGGAGACTTGCTTACTGACTAAGTGATTAACTTAAGCGTAGAATTGCATCATCACCATGATATCTGGAAAGAAATGCTGAGCTCATGCTTGGCGGGAGTTAGTGCTCTTAATTTCCATCTAGGCAATATCAGGTGGTGGATTAAGTCATGCATGGGTCATCTCAGCCTTTGATATCATCTGTATTGATGTCTTTCTGCCTCCCAACCCCTTTTTCTCTATTGTATAGGGTTTTCCCAATGGGGGAGCACTGTAAGTTGTCTTCGAGTTGTTTTCTACAGTGCCTGTGGGTGTGGAATGGGGTATTACAATCTAAGAGGTTTACTTGATTTCTCTCTGCCATCTGTTTTGTGCTTAGGCGACTGCCAGCTGCAAACACCTTGTCGAATCCAAAAGTGCACCACCGATTTTGTATCCTCAACTTCACATTTAAACTCAGCTCTTGAGGGCTTTGATTTGGAGTTCTGCAAAGCCTTGCGGGCATACTCTGCCTGTACCTATCGCAATTCTAAAGTATGCCGTGGAAACCTAGTTTACCATTCTGCAGTGCTTGGGATCAGTGACCTCATGAGCCAGAGAAACTGTTCCAAAGATGGACCCACATCCTCCACCAACCCTGAAGTGACCCCTGATCCCTGCAATTACAGTGGCCACACAGTAGCCAGAGAACATCGTGGAGGGGAGAAGTCTCCTACTACTACTTACCTATTTTGTGGCTTGTTTGGTGATCCTCACCTGAGGACTTTTAAGGATCACTTCCAGACATGCAAAGTGGAAGGTGCTTGGCCCCTCGTAGACAATAACTACTTGTCAGTGCAAGTGACCAACGTGCCTGTGGTCCCAGGATCCAGTGCTACTGCTACAAATAAGGTATGGATTGTTCTTAAGTACTGTGCATGCGTACAGAAGTAAAAGGCCAAGACAGTAGAGTAAGTCACTTAACCCTTAACAGTTAAGAAGTGTAGCAGCTTGAGAATCTTCCAAGTAGTCTAAGAAAATAAAACTGTCTAAGAGTCAAACAAAACTTAAAACAGGTCCTTTTCTCTTCCTTCATCTCCTCCCCACCACAAAAAAAAAACAACCTGTAGCACATAAGCCTTTACGGATAATAAATTTACAACAGTTACCAGGTTGCAGCAGCTGTGACTGCCTATGCACTAAGTAGAAGTTTTAGGCAAGGATTAAGGTAACTCTCTGCTTTTCATTAATTCTCTAAGTTGTATAGCCATAACAGTAGAAAACAAAAACCAAAAGAGTGGCACAACAAATGAGTTACCAAGACACTGAGGGTTCAGAGCACAGGCAAGAAGAAGAACTGTGAAGAGGAGAATTGAGAGGAGGTAGCAAAAAAATTACATTGATGCCAAGTGGTTGTCAGAAGGTCTTAGTATCCTGGCTTTACTCAAGAAGCAGCAGCCTGAAAATTCTGCTGAAAGTGTAAGTCTCTGTTCAGACAGGCAAGGCTTAGATTGCTCTCCTCTCAGCCCCTTGAGGTGGCTAGAGAAGGAATACGTGCACTAGTATTGATAGCTTATGCCATTTCTTTACCTTAAGAAAAGTAATTGTCTCTTACTGTTGAAGGCAGATAACAAGTGTGTCTGTAGGAAGAAAATGAGGGCGTATAAAGCATAAGCCTGGATGATGTGTTCTTAGATTTACCTCCAAAGCCAGGGCTGAAAAACGCTCTGAACTTTTGGGGGTATCTGTCTATCAATAAAAGGAATTACTTAAACATACGTTTGAAGCTGATGCTGTCACATATCTCATTCTCTTTTTGGAGTGAAATGGCCTTTTTTTAACTATGGTAGTATAGCTCTTACATTATCAAGGTATGTCAGGCTATGTGTACGCAGTTTCAAGACCATTAGTATTTGGAGAATTTTCACTGTTTTGCTAAGTACGGAAGTAGGTTTTTTATTACTGGGGTCAGGAGCAGGTCATAGTAGGTTAGAGCCTGCACATCTTCCATGGAGATGGCTGTGCAGTAATATTAAGAAGTGAAAATCAGTCTTGCTATTGCATTTGTACTGGATTCTGAGGTACTGACTAATGTCAGTGCTTGTATGAGTGAGGCAAATTTTTGCATTTGTCAGAAGCCGGAAGTTGGACCGATACATCAAGGAAATTCAGAATCAACTTTTCTTAACTTGTGCCTGTTCCAATAACAGTCTGCATCATGAATGAGTTCTGAATGAGTATAAAATGAGGGAATGAGGCTAACCTGAGTAAGCTTTGCAAAAGAGACTTAAGTCCCTTGAAATCCGCTTCGCTGGCTTTTCTCAAAGACTCTTAAATAACTGGAAGAAAAAGCTGCATTTCATAATCTGCAGTAAGTTTTTATCCTCAGTTTTGCTGAAGTCTTGCAGAATGTTCTTTACTTCCTTGTTCCTGGTAGTACTGGCGGAAAACGTTGAGAGTCATCTTGTGTTGTGCGGCTGGTTAGGCTGTGATGGTAGTAGATAAGTGATCTTATCTTACCCTTTAGCCACGTTCTGAAAATGATTGACTATGGTAGCATGTTATGCTGGAATATGTCTTCTGAAACATAATCAGGAGAACTTCAGGAGATCAATGTATATGCATACTGTACATGTTCTAAAGGCTGCACCTTCTGTCTTTATTTATTCTCAATGTTTTTGTGTTTTTCTTTGACTTATTCTGGAAAAAGTGGTAATATTTTTTTTCTCTTTTATAATAGTGGCTTGACATCCCTGTTGTTCACAAGTACAGCTAAATGTGCAGAAGCAGTTAAATGAAATAAGATGTATGGTTTAGGATACTAGAAATGCCTCTAGTGCTAATCTGTTACATGTTATACAGTCCTTGATTTTTTTCTTTCTTTGGCAGGTAATCAAACTTACCAGCACACCTGTTTGTAGGAGATGAAGGTTGTTTGAATGTACAAGTAACTTAGCAAGATAAGTTTTAATTTCTCTAATGCATCCTCTTGATTCCTTTATTTTTTATGGAGCAAGCTGCTATAAAAGATACAGAAAAGGCTTGTTAAACTACACTGCCAGTGCTGGTTTCATTCTGCTAACATTTTTCTCTGCAAGTATTCCATTTTGGTTGTGATGGTGGACTGTCTGCTGCTGGGTGTGCTTTCCTAATTTTGGCCACAGGGTAGCTTCAGGCACCTTTGGAGAGCTACCAAGTTCAGTGACTTTTATCTATGTAGTGTTTTTTCCCTAGCTGAGAGCATGCAAATAGGTCTTCTACCTTCTTTGTAAGAAAAATTCCCAGAACATTATCCATTGTTAGTCTTGCTGCTTTTTCATTGCAGGTATTTGAGATAGGTGTTTAATGGGAAATAATAACAAATATTTATGCTGAACTTAAATTGTGCAGAAGCCAAAGTGGATACTAAATTGCTAACTAGCCTACTTAATCTATGGTCAAGCAGATCTAATGAAAACAAAGAAAAAAAGAGTAGAAAATTCAGTTTTACCTGAATGCACTTTTTTAGGGGAAGTGATTTAACAAGCTGTAGGAACAAAATATTTAATCTTCATCCCATATGCTTTTGAAAGGGGCATACCATCACTTAGTTTCACCTTCAAATTTATCATAGCTTTCTGGTGTACCAAGCTTTAAGGGAATCAGCAATGAAGGGAGCATTATGTGTAAAGTAAATTTTCTTCTCTTTCCAAAACCTACAAGACTTGAGGGCTGATTGTTCCCCAACAGCCTGAGGGCTGTCCAGTAAGTTCATAGAGGACAAGAGAATGCCAGAAGGAGATTGTGAAGAATAAAAGTATGTTTCCCTGCCCTCTCTCTCCTCCCCACCCCCTCCTCCC
>NW_009258669.1:468737-483895 GCF_000687185.1 Egretta garzetta
GCCCCTGCCCGGTGCATCTGGCAGGGACGTATGAAAAGCCGGAAAACTTTTTCTTTAATTCCTTAATTGGAAGGGTACGTTCTCTTGTGGGAGTTGTGTATTTATTCATGAAATGCTCTTGGCAATTTGTTTGTAGGTGTTTTGCATATTTGCGATGCCCATAGTAGCAGCATCTGTTTCTTCACAGTGAACAAAGCTATTGTATGCTCTGTGGTCTAGCTGAAACTTGAAACTCTGTTTTTTTTTGAGCTTGTCTGATGCTTATACCCCTTGGCATAGGATCCTAGGGCCTTTCAGATGAAGAATGAAGAAGGATTATCACCAAGTAGCTGGGAAACTGAGTTCAATCTCTCCTTTCTTTTTCTTTCTGACAGACTTCCTGTATGAATTTTGGTTAGGTCACTGGCATCTTTATGTCTGATTTCTCCAGCTATAGAGAAAAGAGTTCCCCTGTCTGCAGACCTGTTTTGGGATTTCCTGAGGATAAATGGCTATTACAAGGGGCAGGTAGGGAGCAGGTAGGAAGGGTATTGTAGAATGCATTAAATAGAAGGCTTTTTTATCTGTTGTGTGCTTTATTTGGAGGGGTACGAAGTCTTTTTGGCTTTCATGCTGTGACGGGTGTTCTGGATGTCACTAGTGTAGTTGTACCTGAATAGCAAATAAGGCAGAGGTGCTTGGGCTTGCTTATGGAAAACTTCCCTTCATGTTTGCAGTAACTGGAAATGGAGCTTTTCCTATCCAGGTGTTTTGTATTGGATAGTTTGAGGGTGAGAGAGTGAATGGGAGGACAGACAAGGAAAAAAATCACTGTGGTGAATTTACTGGGCATAAAGCTTTGAACCTGAGAATTGGTGGTGCTAGCACAGCAGGGTAACACTGGGTATAAGTGTTCTTTTTCCTAGAGTCAAAACATTTAAATACCTCTTTTGAAGCATGATTTCTGTTTTTGCAGGAATCGTTGCAGACTGAATACAGTATACTTCATCTCTATTGAGTAATATTAAAAAATTTATCTTCCAGTTACCATTCAGTTGTTCCAAGTAGGAGTATCAGATAACTGATCACATGTGATTAGTTCTTGTGTCCTTATGGACATCCTGACAGAGATGAATTTGGCTTTATTTCTCGGAAGTAGTACATACTTGTTTTGACCCAGACAGGATAACTCAGGGGGTTGTAGGTATTTTCGTGATTCCCGTGGGCTAAATTGAGGTGAAACAACACCAAAGGATCAATTAAACATTTTATTTATTTGAAGCAACCTGAACTGGGAAAGCATAATGGTAGGCAGCGTGGGTCCTATTGAGACACACATGAGAAGAAAAGGAAAGAGAGGGGGAAGGAAAAGAGAGAGAGAGAGAGAGATATCTCCTGTGATGACGATGACAAACATGGTAATCTTGTGTGGTAATCCTCAGGTGATGGGTGTGCAAACAGTTCCTTGGAGTTGTGCCTTTTATAGCCTAGTTCCTGCCTCTTGATTGTACTAGTCACGCCCCTTGAGGACTTATATAACTCTTGATCTTCTGCAGAGATGACGTTGTACAGGGGTGGTCCCAAAGGGTCTTTCAGGCGGTTGTGAGCCCCTTACTCAAACTCATGGCACGGAGCTGTGGTCCTGTCAGAGCACGGAACCACACACCCTCTGGCATGACAGCGTTCGTTAACTCTTTCAGTCTCACAATACTACAGTTTTGCTGGAGGACATCATAGAGTCATCAAATTACAGAGTCCTTTAGGTTGGAAAAGACCTTTAAGATCAAGTCTAACCGTTAACCTAACACTGCCACATCCCACTAAACCATGTTCCTAAGTGCTGCATCTACATGTCTTTTAAACACCTTCAGGGTTGGTGACCCAACTACTTCCCTGGGCAGCCTGTTCCAATGCTTGATAACCCTTTCAGTGAAGATTTTTTTACTAATACCCAGTCTAAACTTCCCCTGGCGCAATTTGAGGATGTTTCATCTTACCACTTGTTACCTGGGAAACGGGACAGGTACACACCCTGCTACAACCTCCTTTCAGTCAGTTGTAGAGAGCGATAAAGTCTCCTCTCAGTTTTCTCCAGGCTAAACAGTTCCCTCAGCTGCTCCTCATGTGCTTGTGCTCTAGACTCTTCACAAGCTTTGTTGCTCTTCTTTGGACGTGCTCCAGAACATCAATGTCTTTCTTGTAGTGAGGGGCCCAAAACTGCACACAGTATCTGAGTTGCGGCCTCACCAGCACTGAGTACAGGGGCACGATCACTTCCCTACTCCTGCTGGCCACACTATTCCTGATACTAGCCAGGATGCTATTGGCCTTCTTGGCCACCTGTGTACACCGCTGGCTCATACTCAGCTGGTTGTTTATCAACACCCCCAGGTCCTTTTGTGCCAAGCAGCTTTCCAGCCACCCTTCCCCAAGCCCGTAGTGTTGCATGTATTTTTTATTAACCCAAGTGCAGGGCCTGGCATTTAGCCGTGTTGAATCTCATCCAGTTGGCCTCAGCCCATTGATCCAGCCTGTCCAGATCCCTCTCTAGAGCCTTTCTACCATGAAGCAGATCAACACTCCTGCTTAACTTGGCGTTGCCTGCAAACTGACTGAGCTTTGCTGCTGTAAAGATAAACAATGCTGTTTCCTGGTGTTCAGGACAGCCTGGTGTTACTAGAGGTGGTTTTGTAGGACAAGCTATGGCAGTTTGTCAGGCATTAAATTGATTTCTTGTCTGTCACATTTATGGGGCTGCTGGACAACTGTAACAGACATCTCAGTGCCTTCAACGCCTGCCTTTGAGGGATGGAAAGGAAAGGCATACATACTCGCTCAGCAGCATCTGTCTGAATATCTTTAGAGCCTCTGGGGGCAGTAGGTCAGAGAATAAATTAATGATGAGTGACAGGGGTTTTTTTCTCAGACTTGGCCATGGAAGTTAAATGTTTATGTTGTCCCCTTAAACAGGCTTTACTTTCATATTTGTTGCCTTTATAGTTCCACTGTGAAGAGGGGTGAGAACCTTTCCCCTTGGGTTGTCCACCTGAGAAAAGGAGATAAAATGTTTTAGTTACTGTTCCCATTGATTACCGATGCTTAACTATGATGAAGTTCTGTGTAGTTTTGAAATTAATCAATAGTAGATTGATTTCTAGAGTGATTTATGAACAGTGGCCTCCTTGCTTAACCACATTCAAGAAACACTTTCCTGAGTGATCTTGGAAATCATCTAATGCTGAATTGTCTTGTTTTCAGGTTGACTTCCTTTTCTTTTCTTTGTTGTCTATGGAATCTACACAGCTTCCCTTCTCATTTTCTCCTCTGACATGAAATTGGAATGCATCATGGTAGAATGTCTTGTGGTGTTTCTGTACCACAGAAGCAGGCTGGGATGAAGAGGGAATACTGTATTTAGTTTTGTAACACTCTTAAGCAGTTCTTGCTTCTGAGAAGTTGGCCACAGCAGCATCACTGAGGCAGTCCCTAAATCTCCCCCGGACAGTTTACTCTCCCCATGCCCTCCCCACCCCCAATATGCATGGAAGAAGCAAAGTGTCTTTTCATGTACACCTCTTGCTGGTATCCTTGAGATATGTTGACTTCAGCAAATAGTGCACCGCAAAAGCATGGGTATATAGAGAGAAATGTGAAGAAATCTTGCTTTGGGTGATGCCTAGTGCTGTGTGACGGACTGAGCAGTCATTAGCATTTGTAACACACCTTTTAGTTTTGTTTCATCCTGAAAGACCTGCTATGCATATTAAGAGGAACTAGCCTGTGATGTAATTTGAAATCGTAGAATCATAGAATATTTTGGGTTGGAAGGGACCTTTAAAGGTCATCTATTCCAACTCCTGAAATGAGGCTATTGATGATCGTCCGCCTGTAGTCAGCACTGGTGAGGCTGAACCTTGAATACTGTGTTCAGTTTTGGGCCCCCCACTACAAGAAAGACATTGAGGTGCTGGAGCAACAAAGCTGGTGAAGGGTCTAGAGCATAAGTCTTACAAGGAGCAGCTGAGGGAACTGGGGTTGTTTAGTAGGTTGTGGTGAGGTGTGTGTTGGTCTTTTTTCCTAAGTAACAGGTTGTAAGATGAGAGGGAACAGCCTCAAGTTGTGCCCCAGGAGGTTTACATTGGATATTAGTAAAAATTTCTTCACTGAAAGGTTTATCAAGCATTGGACCAGACTGCCCAGGGAAGTAGTTGGTTCACCAACTCTGAAAGATGTTTAAAAGACCTGTAGATATGGTTTTTAGGGACATGATTTAGTGGGGGACTTGGCAGTATTAGGTTAACGGTTGGACTCTATGATCTTAAAGGTCTTTTCCAACCTAAATGATTCTATGATTCTGTGAAATGCGTAGTAAATTAGCAACATATAGTCAGACCTACAGCACTGTTGTTGCATTATGGCACTAGTGAAGACTAGTGTGAGAACTGAGAGTTGAAAATGTTGCTTTTGCTTAAGACACACAAGGCAGGCACCTTCTACAGATACATGAAGGTATCGTAGAACCTTCAGTTAGGCATCTCAGTAACACCATCCTTGAAAGGCTTTGCATATGCAGTGGGATTTAAGTAATATTTCTGATCAGTACACTCAGTGAGGATGATGTTACTGGCATTGGTAGGAATGGGACGATGAAGTCCAAAATGAAATATTTCAAGTGCAAATTGAATGGTGGGTGGGTTTTTTTTTGTTTTAGTACTCTTAGTAGAGCTGATGTTTGTATATTCTATCTTAAGATAAGTCTCTGGAAGAACCTTATTTTCATCTTTTAGGGTTCCTTACTGCAGTAGCTTTAGAGCTCTATATGTGCCCAGAGAACAATGCTGAGATACACCAGTACTTTCAGAGAACTTTCTTCATCTGAATATTCTGGCATTTGTTTTTCTGTCCTGGGTTTAGAAAGGGCATCTAGTTTCTAGTGTGTGAACAGTGATGCATGAGCAGCTTTGTGGGGGCGTTCTTACAACCCAGCTAGAGTGTAGAAAGTACTATAGGTACATGTACACATACAACATGTTAAATTTGTTTAAAATAACCTTTTCCACTATTTAGTGCTTTCTGTTACCTTGAGAACTTAAAATGATAAAGCTTTGCAGTGAAATTTGCTTAATCTCCCTTTGGAACAAACTCTGAGTATCCCTCAGCACCAGGGCATGAAATTGAGGTAGGAGTGGGTCATAAGGGGAGGACCTTACAGAACTCTCATTTTACTGATTGGCCTAAGGATTAGATGGATGTCACACAACAGAAAACACAATATCCAAACCTAATGTCTTGAGCCTCAGTGTTTAAATATGAGTACGTCCTTGCATCCTTGTAAGGTATGTGGAGGCCTTCATTCATTTAATAGTCCTCATTTAGTGTGCAATGTTACTGCTGATCTTGCTTTACAGTGAAGGCTTCTGTTCTCCCTTTCTGTCTCTGAAACTGTGTGCATTTCATGCTTGCAGAGGAGGGACTGTTGGACAGAATAGTTTGGTGGCTGCTTCTTGATAAATTTTGCCAGTTGCCTTGCTTAACTGTTTTATCAAGTAGCCATTTCTGTCTCTCTTTAAAACTATTAACCCTTTTTAACTCCAGACTTGTTCAGGTGTAGAGCAGACTTAGAGCTTTACTTCTGTTGAAATGTAAATCACTCTTTCCTTGCAGAGCAATGCAAATGTGTTCAAGGAAGTAGAATGCTTCTTGGTCTAAACAGGCCGAGATAAGTCTGTTTCATTGACTGTGTTACATAAAATTGACTGTGTTACATAAAATGCAAAACCTGATTTACTGCATGAGGCTCTGGATTATATGCAGAAATACTAGTCACTTGACAGATCTCAGGTTTCTCTTCTGGGTTGCTGAGCTTACTTCACTAAGCATAGAGCGGCCTTCACAGCAACAAAGGCACTTACTCATTTTCTGGATTTTGGGCATAGGCATTCAAGTTTAGCTGTGGCCCACAGACATCAGTTTACCAAATTGCTTGACTACAGATGGTCTCAAGCTAGCTCTATAACTGATTAACACAGAGAAAAAACATTGGAAAATTCCAGTCAGCACCAGTGGGAACGTGTGAAATCAAAATAGCAAGTATTGTCTGTGTGCAAGACAGACAGACTGACAGCATCAACAACCTGGGGCAAACCAAACACTGAAAACATGTAATGCTGTGTAGGTTATGTCTTCATACTCCGAAGGAGGAATTGTTGCAGTGGGAGGAGAGAAAAGGGAAGACTTTTGTCCTGTACAAGTGATATGGAGAGGTGAGGCTTGCGAGGGTAGAGGTTTTATTCGCATTGTCAGTAATGTAATGAGCTGTTGTGCAGAAGTGTGCTGGTTAACTGAAATTAAAATGTGAGATTGCTATAGAGTAGATTTTAAGGAAAAAGTGTAATGTTAGATTTAAAATGCCTTCTAATATGGAATACTCTGAATCTTGTAGCAGACTGCTTAAATCATAGACTGTAAGTAATTTTGATGTAATCAGTCAGTGATGAAAATAATGATTAAAATGCCTATTCCTGGTACAAAACTGCCTTTGAACTTTTCAAGAAGTCAGGCCCTTCTGAAACTGTAAAAGAAGTAGCATATCTGTTTCTAATACTTATATATGATTCCTCATTATACTTTTATTTTAGGAAAAGCCACTAGACACTCCAGACTTGGTCTGCCAAATAGCCTAATTATTCCCTTCAAGTAAGACTGGAGGATTTACTCTTTCTGTTGTGGCTTATTCAAATAAGTGTAAAGGTTTAAAAAGCCAGTTGTAACCTTAAGAGAAAGAGTAATTGCTTTATGCTCCTGGTTTCTGTGTTGGAAGTCTTCAAACACCTGTCTTTGAGTGTCTTTCATTCTTTCTTTGTTTCTCCATGGGCATGTCTCTAGCAACAGCGGACTGGCAGTGTCAAATCTCCCAGTTCCTAGGACTAACGGATCAGGAGCCCAAAACAGTTATTTGACTAGTTTTCCTGGTCATGCATCTCATCTCACTGCCTGTTCTGTTGATGGCTGATAAAGCACTAAATACGTGAGTGCTTTTAAAGTAGTCTCACACAGCCAATCCTGGCAACACATCCAACAAGTGTACAGTGACCCAGGAAGGGTTTCACAGTCACTGTAAAAGGAGCTATGAGAGACTGTTGTGATTGGGGGAAGCTGAGTTCTCTTGTACCTTTCTGTGATTTCACAGTCTCTGATTTTGCTGTAGTGGCTTGCACTGTAAGAATTACTTGGCACTTACACTTCTCTGTGACTGCAGGATGCATTCCAAAGTCTTAAGAAACCATCAGGCAGGAGGGAGTTGTGATGGTTAATTAAATATAAAGCCTTTTTCTTTCCTGACCTTGTGGCTGTTGCCATATGCTAATAGTCTTGCTTCCAGACCAACCCAAGAACAAATTTAACCATTGCCCTCTGCTAAAATATTGCTTTAAGCATGTGTACAGACTGTTTTCCTTTAGGCATGAGTTGGGGAGAACTAACAAGCTCTGAGCTAGTGGGCAGTCCCAGATATGTTCAGCTGCAAAATGGAAAAGGGATTGAAATTATTTTTTTCCACTAACTTTGCTTTTTTTTTTTCCTCCCCCCCCAGATAACTATTATCTTTAAATCATATCAAGACTGTACAGATCAGAAAGTATATCAAGCAGTGACTGATGACTTGCCTGCAGCTTTTATTGATGGTACAACAAGTGGAGGTGATGGGAACACCAAGAGCTTACGAATTGTGGAGAAAGTCAGTGGCAAATACGTCGAAATGCATGCCAAGTACATTGGGACCACAGTGTATATACGCCAGCTTGGGCACTACTTAACGTTGGCTATTCGCATGCCTCAAGAGTTGGTCATGGCCTATGAGGAGAGCCAGGATCTGCAGCTGTGTGTGAACGGCTGCCCTTCAAGTGAACGCATTGATGATAGTGGCCACTTACCATTGCCTGTGATGGGGCAGCTGCTCCCTCAGGGTGGTGCTGCTGCTCATCCCCAGTCAGTGTACACACTGGAAACTGCCACCACCAAATGCCATGAGAAAATGCTAGTGAAGGACATCTATTTTTACTCATGTGTATTTGACCTACTCACCACTGGTGATGCTAACTTCACGGCTGCTGCTCACAGTGCCTTGCAGGATATGGAAGCACTGCACCCCAGAAAAGAACACTGGCATATCTTTCCCAGCAGTGGAAGTAGTGGTGTGGGCAAGGGTAGCAAATTCTTTGTCGGTCTTGGACTCATGCGCTTGATCCTTGTTGTGTTTTTGTAGTTTTTTTTGTCTATAACAAAGTTTTGAAATATATATTGTCATAATATATTGAGTAAAGATGAGTATGTATTGTATATACCATGTATATGAAGGGATGTTTTATCTTGGGACACCCACCAGATTGTACATACTGTGTTAACTGTTTTCACGTATGTTTTATGTGTAGTATTCTTTGTATGTAATTGTTTTGCAGTTGGTGAAATATTTTATAATGTCCCTGCATTGGGACTTGATAGAAAGCACTTTATTTTTTATATATTAAATATTTATGTGTGTATCTGAGTAACTGTGTATTATACATATAAACATGTGCATACAATACATGGTGCTCCCTCTAAGTACTACTTGGTTTAACTTTTTTTTTAAAACTGGATTAATTTGTGGTTTTTTTCCTATTACTTCTCTTACTCTAGAGGCAGCATGTCTCTTGTCATGTAATGACATTGGTGATTTGCTGAGTTCACTAGTTAAAATGATTAAGAATGGAATTGTATTCTGTTCCTCAAACAAATGTCCATCTCTTCTTTGGAGGGAGAGGGTGAAGTTCTTCCCATTAGCTCAGATGACCATCTTGGATAACATGAACCTTCTTTGTAATCCTGACATTTCCTAGTTTCATGGCAGGAATTTCAAAAGAAGAAGAGGGAATACGATGGAGTGAGACTTGCATAGGTTTACAGAACCAGTGGGAAGATAATTTTAAAAGGTATTAATGGTCTAGTTGTGTAACCATGTAGTGTAACTATTGGAGTTGCCTCTAACCTGGAAGGTTTAAGTTGTTCTCTGAGATGGACTGGTGAAATCACAAGCCTAAATTCTGTGCCTTGCTTAGGTGCTAATTCTATCTATTCATTCAGAAGGAAGAGGGGAATGAGGCCACAGTCTCTGACTACTTTTACAGAGGTGCTAGGAGAATAATGATTTGTTGGCCTGTAGGTTGGTTTCACTTAGTGCCCTAATCTGCTGCAAGAAGTGGAAGCTTTAATACATGCTACAATAAATCCAGCTCCAAGGTGGGCTTATTTCACTCTTAAAACTCTTCATCTGAGACTGAACTGATACGTTAGAAGTGCTATCTGACTAAGACTCAAATAGCACTTGCCTTTGTTAAGCAAACTTGAGCTAGTGTTTGTGTTGGTAGAGGGAGATGGAGTTTATTTATGGAATGAAAGCTTTACAAAGACACGGCTAGGTTAGGCACTGTTGACTGTTAAGGACAGCTGTAGCCTTCTCAAAGAAACTAATTAATTCCCTGTGTGGATGGGTAACTGCATATAGGTGTTATTCTGGAAATACTTGTGATGAAAGTACTCAGCACTGAGTTAAGGCTGAAGCTAAAAATTTATTTTAGACTAGACTATTGGCAGCTTGTTCTGTCTGTGCTGTCTGATTGGTGCTGTTTCAGATGAGTTAGATTTGTGGATTTATGATATGTCTGATAATGTGGCTCCTCGATTTCACCTGATGGTAACAGGCTTCTCCCTATTTTGTGTGGCTGAACTTCCTCATTAGTGCTCTGAATTTAAAGTTCTTACGGCTGAAAGCTGATGGATGAACCTAGTGTTGCTTGTAGTGGTGCACGTACTTACTGAGCAGGCACTATATCTTATTTAACGTCCTCTGTCTCTGGATCCTGTATGTATATACATATGTATGCTATATATATGTATACTGGCATTGAGTTGTGAGCCTCTCAGATAAGTAATATTTCAGAAATGCAGTAATTCCCCTGAAGAGTTTTCCCCTTTCTTGTTCCTGCTGTGGGATTTCTTGAGAAAATGTTATTTGCACGTGTTCATTCTTGAAGTCCACCATCACCAGGAGAGCTTTAGTTAATGCCAGATGTGGATATTTTGAAGCTAGTGAATGGTCTCTGGGGAGAACTTAAGCTTTTTTTTCACAGGCCCTTCAAATGGCTGTCTTTTAGAAGGCTACAGATATTTTTTTTTTTTTTTCATGCTTGGAAACCCCACAATGTGTCAGTCTTTGCAAAACCTTTTAGATGTGGTTCATGAATATTCCAGTAAGTATATGTTTGTGTAATAGAGTGTCTGTGCAGTGTGTAAATACTTTAAATTATCGTGATAGAAGAATAAAGTTGCCTACCCTGCAGAACAATGTCTGTAATGTGGTGTTAGTGACCCCTGGTGGGGTGCAGAGAAATTGGGGATGTGGGCCACATACTGGGCAGGCAATCTATAAACAAACCCCCAACTTGTTTCCTAGCCATCACTTGGTGGGTAGGAATATATTGAGTACAATTGTTATACTTCCTTGCAGATGCTTGTTTCTCCTCTGCTAAGTAAGTTGTGTAGTGAAATTTATGACCCACAGCTGCAAACCAGGCCAGTTTATTGAAGAGACAGTGTATGGGAAACCAACAGCAGGAACCATCCCCTGGAGATCCCACTTGCACAGTTCCTTTGCAGTGTTTGTGGAGATATTTAGAAGAGCTTTGACACAGTGATCTGATACTGCTGCATCCATCTTGAGAGGTGTTATGGAAAGTCCTCTTTTAAAGTTACTGGAGAACTCTCAGATCAGAAGAACCCTGGAAGAGAAAATAACTTGCTGTAAAACTGAAGAAGAGAATGAGGCATTGAAAGAAAAAAATTATACAGAGGAGTCCGTAAGATTACAGAACTTTGTATAACGTAAAGATCTGCTAAGTAAACATGGGAGCTGTAATATTTCAGCTGCAAGGCTAATCACACCGTATGAAGGTAAATTGAAAGTGCCACAACTTAAAAAAAGTTATGCCAGATACATAGCAGGAAAGATGGACCTAATAAACATGTTTATTTAAAAAAAAAAAAGTTGTTTTGCTAAGCTTATGTTACAGCTAGAGTTTGAGGGGTGTGTGGAACAATCTTATGTGGTAGTTAGATCATTGAAATGCTTTGTGGAAACGACTGTAGAAAGCAAGGGGAGCTTTAAAAGTCCCTATGTTCAGTATATACAGAAAGTGGCCGTTGTACCTGTAAGAGCGTACTTGCAAGGGTGTTGATCTACCACCACAAGCTCTGCCAAAGGCAATATAGCATGATTATCAGTATTTCAATGCAACAGCTACTAAGTTATTACTGATGCTGTTGTTGGCCTCTGTCTTAAAAAAGTTGGCTGATGCCTTGGATATTAGTGGTTTATTCAAAAGGTTTAAGTATCTTCTAGAGCATTTCTAACCAGACTATGTCCTGATCATATGCTAACAGAGCTCTTAACAGCAGCTGAGGATAGTTCTCTGCAGTTGTGGAGTCTGACAACTTCCCTAGGAAGCCTGTCACAGAACTGAGCAGAGAACCGGGTACCTAATCCTTCATTTTGTATGTACATATGGCTCCTGAACAAGGGTATTATAGAATGAAATAGTATGCTCAACTGACTGTCAAACCAAATTTTCTTTTTCTCTTTCTGGAAAACCTGGCTGGAAGAATAATCTGCACCTGTTAAGCGGAACACAACCTGAGAGAATGCAGGGTCTGAGAACAATCTGGCTTCTGTTCTTGTAGGCAAGTGAGGGCCCCTCAGTAGTGCATTGCCTTTCAAACTGCTGCTGTGCTGCCAGAAAATAGATCCCCAGCTATTTACATTCTCTTCCCTTAGCATTACGGATACTGTGCATTTGTTTTATGGGTTTTGAGGATGTGCAAGTGGCTACTTACTTACACACACCCTGAAGAGAAGCAAGCAGTGTTGCAAGTTTTGCACTGCCTAATGAGGGTTTCATTAGTGGACATGTTTGGAAAAAGAAACCAAGTGGCTTGTGGCTTTCTTCTCTTTTGACATACTCATACCACAGTTTCAAATCCTGCATTAATTTTCTTCGTATAAGTACAGTTGCAGTGTTTTACACTGAAGTTTTCATGCTTTGGGTTATTTTAATTCCCATCTGTGTCTTGACAGACAGAAACTGTATTCCTTTCCACCTTTCTCTACTCCAGCTATTAAAGACTGCTATTTATACAATGCCTAGACATGACTTGTAATGACCTTTTTTTTGGAGGTATTCTTTGTTGTTTACAAGATAAGCATTCTCTGTGTTCTGTGTTGTGCTGCTAGTTCTCTCCACCTGTATTCAGAACAAACAAGGATTGTGTGGGTCAGTGTTGCTCATTAGATTTTGTCATTCAGCTAATTAATCATTAATTAGCTTGTTTTGGAGAGCAACATGGCCAGAGATCAAGTACAAGTATGAAGGTAAATTTATTGTGATGCTGATGTAAAAGAATTGCATCTGATTAATTCAGAACTTTTTTGGCCTCACTGTGTTTGTAAATTACACTTCATTGAAATTAAAAGCTGTGATTAGTAAATCAACTGTGAACAGTAAGATTGATTACAGGCTTGGGATATGTGCAGGGGTATGTATCAGAGCTGACAACTAGATATAAAAAGGACTTCATGTTATGTGGAGTGCCAATAATTTTTATAGGAATTATTTTCATGATTACTGCAGTTTTAAAGCTTAATTTCCACTTTTTTCTACACCATAGCAGTGTATGTGTCATTTATTCTAGTACATGCTGAGGGCTGGGTCTACAAAAGATTTGATATGTCAAAAAGTCTTAATCAGATAGCAGTGCCACCCAAATGTCTGCATGCTCTGCTTCTTAGCGCTGCAGTGCCTGAACTGCAGTCAAGTGTACGATTTGATTTTAAAAGCTAACTCACTCCTGAAATCATTGCAGATGCCTGTAACATCCTCAATACAAATAGCTCAGTACCTAGCTGTAACTAACTAAATCCTTTAACTCCCACCCCCCCTTTATAAGAACCCCAGAGGCCTTATCCAGCAGCTGTTCTTTCTCAGAACAGATGTTCAACTTTTTCATACCAGTCTGCTTGGAAGCACATTGAGACCTGCCTTTCAAAGGCTGTGCTGGGATTGAAACGCACCACTCCCACTTTCTATGGGTGGGGTGGCATCTCATGTCAGAGGAGTAATGCTCTCTCTAACCCTGTCTCTTCGTAGAGAGAGCCCAACAGTGGCAAACCCTCCCGCTGGCTAGGACAAGTTAAAAAGTAATGTATATCACCGCCTGTGGTGCCATCTCTAATTCCTTTGTCCTAACCTTGATGCAGTGCCAGTGGTTTGGCATGACCTGCCTTCATCTAGTCTTTGCTTCTTCAGGTGCTGCCAATCGTCTCTCCCTAGCTTGCTTAAAATACAATGAACTAATTTCCTGTAAAATGAGTAAGTTGATACTAAGTTATGGGAGATAGGTGATACCAGAATAGACTTCCTGAAAATATAAAGTTTTGGGTTTTTTTTTTTCATTTAGTAATTTTACAATACTTTAGCAACGGTAAACTCAGTGAAAAGGCCCTAATAACTATTGCTTGCACAAGTAGTGTTTGTGAGGTGGGGCAGGACACCGTCCTGGGACTGAAGCCACCAAGTTTCCAGCCTTTGCCTTCCTGTGAGTCTCCATTTCCCACACGTGTATGCACAGGCTCTGCCTGCTTCCTGAAGTACAGCAGGGGTTCAGGCTTTTGAAGCCACAGGTATCTCGGAGAAGCTGACACATCCCTTATTGCTATCAAGAGACATGATTAAGTGCAGTCAGGCACAGGTTAACAAGGCTAAGCACTGCCCTAGACATTAACTAAGATCAGTGGATTGCTGGAAAAACTCTCCTTTGCTCTTTGTTGCCTTTGCTCTTTTTCATGAGCCCTAAGGGTTGCACAATGCTATCATGGTATTATCCAAATTCATTATGAAAGTTTCACTTTATCCATCAGCTGAGACATTAATTTTAAAGGTCTTCTCCTAGATTCTATGATGCTTTGCTCCTCTGTTCTTGTCCCTCTTTCTGATGCTGTAACATTTCTTAGAAATATTCATTTCAAATAATGAAATACTCCAGAATTGTCATGATGACCACCTTATATTTGTGCCATAGTGGTCATTTCAGAATCTGATTGTTCTTTCTGTGGGACAATAAAACAGCTCACTTCACAGTCTAGAAAGATATGAAACTAATCGTACCAACTGCCTAGTTCTCAAATTTTCAGTTTTGGAATTCATTACAAGAAGATTGTTCCATTCTGGAACTCCCAAGTACAGCTAACGTATTTTACATACAAATTAGGTTTGAGAAAAATACATGGAAGCATGAAAATCTCACCTGCCAAATCGAGCTATTCACAAAGCTGAAAATAAGTACAAAGAATCTGGGTTAATCATCAAATATTTAACATCTAATTAACAATAGAACATTCCCAGTGGTTCAGGAAAAGGAATCACCTGTATTAAAAGCATCCAGGGCATGGTATTCTTTGAAATTACTGACCATTGCTGGTAAGTTTAGAGAAATCAGTATTTACTATTTACATATTTACATTACATGAGTGCTCATGCAATCGTTTGTAAGTAGATTTAACCATTTAGGTATTAAGCTTTCACAGTGGACACTGTGTTCCGAATTTTCCAAGGGAAGCATTTCAGCAGCTGCTTGGTGTTTAACATAGCTGGGAGTGCAGCTCCGTCTCGTGGCTCCTTTGAAAAGCTGCAAGAGAGTGAACATTCCCACCTTACCTCCACCCCCCCCATCTACTCAAGATGAAAAATGGAACCCTAATTATAAAAATGTATCTACCATATGAGAAGATTGACTAGCAGACTAAAGGTGAAATGAAAGTATATCCTGTTACTACTACATCATTTCAAGTGAATTCTTAAATTGTGAATCATAGAATCATAGAATGTTTTGGAAGGGACCGCTAGAGGCCATCCAGTCCAACCCCCCTGCAGGAGCAGGGACACCGCTAACTAGATCAGGTTGCTCAGAGCCACGTCCAACCTGGCCTTGAATGTTCCCAGGGATGGGGCCTCCACCACCTCTCTGGGCAACCCGTTCCAATGTTTCACCACCCTCATTGTAAAGAATTTCTTCCTTATATCCAGTCTAAACCT